>NW_012153062.1:2497270-2512724 GCF_000956105.1 Propithecus coquereli
GACCATATGTGTGTGTGTATATATATATATATATATATGTGCATGTGTATATAGTTTTATTATTTTAGCACCAGTCATAAATATCAAAATGTGCTATCAGTAATAATCCTTAACTCTCAGGACTAGTTTATAAAAATATAGGTCTCATGTAGTACAAATAAATAAATATCAAAGTCATATTATTTGAAGTACTTTATATTCCAATAAAAATATATCAATATAGAGATTTTGTAAATACATGAGTATATAATATAACTTAATATTATCCAGCCTATTATTTGAAAAAAATGTGATGTCACTTTTCGTTCAATACATTTCATAATTTTGCTCCACCTTAGTTTTCTCTTTTGAAATGCCAAATACTCTGACATATCGATGTCAGAATTTTACTCTGCATTGTGGTATGATAAAAGTATGTTTTTTGTATGTCATAATGTCCTCAGTTGCCTGACTTCTTTTTACTAATTTTTGGCCTTGAAATTTCAAAAGGACCTGGTTGGTAATCGTTGTTTGATGTGAAGTGGGAAGGTAGGTGAGCAGAGGAAGGGTTTAGGTATGTTGAAGTCTGGTCTGTGGACAAGATTATGTATCTACAGATAGAGTACATGGCTTTGCATCATATGTTCCCATTATTCACAGATTTATAAAATTACAAAGATTGGGGGATGTTAAGGAATCCATAGTTATTTTGTTCTTAGTAGTAAGTTGTCTGGGGAGAGGGGAGAGATAATGTGAAGATGGAAGATAAGGGAAAGAAGAGATGTTACATAAACTAGAGGAGACTATAACTGAAAGGGAGGAAACGAAGGATGAGGGAGGGAGGGAGGGAGAGAAATGAAAAACTTACCATTGTTAGCTGTAAAATACTGGTTCAGAATATGAAGTCTACTACTATTGTGTTTGATTAAAACTGGAAACATTTTGCCATCATTTATATCAAGGGGTGAAAAGAGGCATCCTGGAGGAAATAATTCAGTCACTATCAGACACTCCCGTTTCAACCATAATAGACCTTCAACCTTTGGTAGGAACATTAAGTCCTGAAATAGACAAGACTGAAAGAACTCACAATCTACTATCATCAGTCATCAGTCAATATTAATTTCTTGTGGAAATAGCATTAATTCTTTTTATCTGGAGATCTTATTTACAAAGGAGGGAGATTTTTACCCATTTGCATCGGCCCTGCCTGAAAATGAAATGGTGAACTTGACTTCTCAAGGCTACATAACTTCTAGAGCACGAGACAGAACAGCCTCTAACCTCTTGCTAAAAGGCAGCAGCCCAGCAGAGGGATGAGGGGCGTGGACTCGGTGCTACCTGCTTGGGGTAAACCCTGGTGCCACCACTTACCGCTTGCCTGTAGTTAGGTTATTCAGCCACTCTGGATTTCAGTTTTCCCCTCTGAAAAAAAAATGGCAGAAGAAAAATACCTACCTCTCCAGATTGTTGTGAGGATTAAATTGCTTAATATTTTTACAACACTTAGAATAGAGCTTGACATATAGGAAGTGCTGTATAAGTATATGCACTTATTTTGCTTATGAAACTCTGCCTTTATCCTTGGAAGCTTTGTTCCCTGAAGACTTTGGTTACATCAGGCTCCTCTAGTAAATGGAAACATGAAATAAAATGTACGTTTTCTTTGTAGAAATACCCCAAACAGTGCATTTCATTCATAATTTGATACTCAGACATGCCGTGAAGTCTCAGAATCAGTTAAGATAAATTTGATGTTTAAATGAAGCCAATGTAGGTGATGAGTTTACCACATCCACAGAGCTTTTACCAGGTGTTAAGCATCAAACCTTCTATTCTACCTTCTGATCTGAGCCTCCACAAACCAAAGCTCTAGCATCAAAACTTCAATTTTATCCTTTGTGACTTGGCCTCTTGACATACTCTTAGCAAATGAGATCTTTTCTTCTTGTCTGGGTAAGTCTTCTGAAGTAGAAAGTGTTGAAATAAATGGCTTATGACATGTATAGTGTTGAAATAAACGTTTATTTTAACACTTCATAAGTCATGAGCCATTTATTTTAACACTTTTCACTTGAAGTGTTTAAATAATAGGTTTTATACAGGGATGTGTCATCCACTCTGTTTAATGTAAAAGTGAATATGTAAATACATCCATCTATCTAATCTGGATTTTACACCCTTTGGCTGCCAAACATCGTGGTTGCCATAGTTTCTGGAGTAACCTGAAATTAAATTTTCTTCTCTTTCGTTTTTCTGTTGATAGGTAATTTGGTGGTACATAAGGTGATTGGACATCATTCTATTAATGGACAAATGGTTAAATACATTTATTTTCAGAAACCTAAAAAAGTGTCAGCAAAGACTACAGTTGACAGTTAAATGCTTTCATAACTAGAACAGCTTTTATTTAAAAATGTCAGGATTTTTCTTTTTGTTTTTAGAATTAATAGCAACTTGTTTGCAGGGTTATTTTTGAGCCCTCATGCAAATACGTGGGGGGGGTTATAAATTAATATGACAAATATATATGTAATGTAATGCCTGGAACCAGAACATACAAATGTTAACTTTTTGAAAGGAGGCATTGTGGAAAACAGCACTAGTTTGGGAGTCAACACATTTGGGAGGAATCTGAGATCTTCCAGTTACCATTAAAAGGGCAAGAAATTTAACCATTTATAGCATAAAAAGTAATAGCTCCCAGGGACTTTGTGAGATTTAAATGAAATAGCACAAGTAAAAGCCTTAACAGAATGTTTTGTGCATATTAGATAATTCAATAAAGGATAGCTATTATTATTGCTATTATTTCTTAGCAGGAAGTGGCAATTAATAAAAACAGCTATAAATGTTATATTTTTAAAAATTATTTTCAGTAGTCACAAGTTTGTGTCTTTGTTTATGCCAAATAATATAGACAAACTGATATTTTTATAAGAGCAGAAAGAATCCAAGTGTTATATAAGGGTTACTTTTTAAAATAAACTTTTTGTTTTGGAATGATTTTAGACTTACAGAAAAATTGAAAAGATAGTACAGAGAGTTCCTATATACTTCTCATCCAATTTCTCCTATTTCTAATTATAAGGCATATTTTAATTTAAGAATTTACCAAAGTAATACCTTGTGGTAGACAGTATTTGTGCCAAAGCTTGAATTTTAAAGGCTAATAAAGAGTGATGAGAAACGACTGAACAAAGCATTGTGAGGTGGATGTTGAGAAGGACATAAAGGAGAGAAGCCAAGAGCAGGGAAATTAAAGCGAAAAACTTAGAAAAATCTTAGTTCTCACAAAGACTTCTCATTTTCCTGCATGTAAACAGATCCCTAACAAATCTATCTCCATTGAAAGAGTTAATCGAGACATGAAAAGGAAAATGTTTGCTTTTGCTTTCAGATACTAGGAAATCTTTTAAAGAATAATTAAAAGCTGAGACATAAAAATGCTCTAGAAAGAATACAAATACTGGCATTCATTTTCCATTTGACATTTTCCAATGTCTATAAATGCTATTGATTTTAAATTCTAAATTATTTCACTTCTGAACACGCCTTGTAGAATTATTACAGTGCTGTTTGTGTGGGCTTGTAATCATTGATTGCAACATTACACTCTCCATAAATGTGCCATTGTGAATAATTAAACTTGTTAGTATTTTGTTTGCCTACAGTCTTCAGAGTGCTAGTCCTTTCTGAAAATCATATGATTTCTCTAGTTCAGTTTGTGTTGGCTATGGGAAATATATCATTTTTTTCTGAAATTTTTAAATGCTTTTCCATTTTCAAATTTCAACTTTTAAGAGCTGCTCCATAACAATTCAGCATTTAGTGAATAAGAATTCTGAGAGTCTTATGATTTGTATTCTGGAGTTTATAAATAAATGATCTTCTAGAATGCAAACAGGAAATCTTTTTCATACTAGCTACTGCCTGTGAGCATGCCGTTTCTCACACCTTCATTCTTATTGCCTAGAGTAAAATAAACATTAGCATTTCAAAAAAGATATACATTGTGGCTGTTGGCCCTATTTACACGAGGCTGCAGATGTACTTGCAAAAATTTGAAAAACTATTATAGTCCAATATGATTTCTGTTGACTTTTAAACATCTACAAAGAATTTCTAAGCTCTAATAAAACAAAACAATATATAGCAGTTTTGGCAAAGGTTAATAAAAAAGTC
Source organism: Propithecus coquereli (assembly GCF_000956105.1). Taxonomy (NCBI): domain Eukaryota; kingdom Metazoa; phylum Chordata; class Mammalia; order Primates; family Indriidae; genus Propithecus; species Propithecus coquereli. The sequence continues at coordinate 2,501,435 of NW_012153062.1, forward strand.
TCTGCCCTTGAGGCATGCAAGCCATGTTCTAGGAATGCCTCTGTGACTAGATTTAACACATCTGTGATCCCCAAAGCCCAAATCTGAATGGTCTAATGCTATTTGCAATTGTTATACACAATTTAAGCATTTGGTTGATGAAACACTTATGGCAACAATATAAACTGGGAAAAAAAACAAGAAAGAGCATCTATGAATGAGGAAAAACATATGCATCACATTTTGCTTAGATATGTGCACTGGTACTGGCTATATATCCTTTCCCCACCATGTTGGTAACAGCCTATCTCCTTTTCATGCAAGCAGAACTTAGTTAACTGCCATTTGGCAATGAGTTGAGTCATCCACGGTTGCACACTTGCCAATTTGCCTGAATATCCATGCCAATTGACAAAGTAATGACCTCAATTTGACAAGAGTCTGAAATTTCATCAGCAAACATTAAAGATTGTAAAAGTAGCAAATAGAGAAAGGATATTTCATTACAAGCCCATCATAGAGTTGACATAGCTATGAGCCAAATATTCTTTAAGGACACAGTTGGGAAGAAAAATTTATGATTACAAGATTTTAATAGGAATAACACCCTTGAGTACCTCCTCTCTTGTTTTGGAGAGGTAAAGATATACTCAAATACCGATTTGGACATAAAGCGCAAAAACCGAAATTCTCATTATGTGCTAACATTATTTGTTGTCAGTTGATGACATTTTCAAAATTTGGCTCTGGGGCCTTACTTAGCACAATAGTCAGCAAAGGGCCAAACTACTTTTATGGCTTCCTGAAGCTGTGCCTTTCTAAATAGAGAGATTTTTACCATGCTTGGCTAATTCAAGAGTTATGATTTAGATGCATAGCTGAGCCATAATACCCGTCGTTATATTTGCATCATTTTTGTACCCCATATGTCCTTATCCATAATAATCAATGATTTAGCACTTACAACATGGGTGTGTGTGTGTGTGTGTGTGTGTGTACATGCTTATATGTGATATATGTGGCTTCTTTTAAAGCATTGCCTTCAAGAAAATTTTATGGAGATTACAAACATTAATGAAGCCAAAAACATCATAAAAATTACTCTCTTTGGGTTATCTAGTTGACATAGATTCACCTTCAATGATGTATTGCATATGATGATCTTTGGTCCTATTCACCTTTATATAAGTTCACAGATTCATTTTCTATTTGTAAGTGGGAATATGCTCTCATATTTCATAAAATGAAGTATTTGAAATATTCTGACCATCAAAAGATTTTTTTAGAAGTGAATCCAAATAGGAGATGCCTACTCACTTTTGAGATGGACTTTTATTCTACTTATTATTTATGCATTTATATATTTTTTTGAGTGAGTGTAATTTATATACAATGCAAGGTACATATATTAAATGTTCAGCTAAATTAACTTTCAAAATGGTTCACATCTGTACTAAGTGCAGTCTGAAACAAGATAGAGGATATTTCCTTCACACCTGGAAGTTTTCTTAGGTTGCTTGGCAGTTAATTTCCTCAACCCCAGCTGAGACTAATATCACCACAGATTCTTTTTGTCTGTTCTCAAACTTCATATAAATTAAATAATATTCATTCTTTCTCTTTTTCTCTTTTGTACCCTCCCCCCCTTCCCTGCCTCCCTGTGTGTTGGGGTTAGGGGGTGTCTGGCCTCATTTGCTCAGCATAATATTTTTTTATATTTGTATATGACTATGTTGTTACATATATCAGCAGGCAATTCCTTTTCATTGCTGGTAGTTTTCATTGTGTTAATTGACCATAATTTGTTTATCCATTCTCTTACTGATGGATATTTGGAGTTTTCATTTCCTGTTTTGAGCTATTATGAATAGGCTGCTGTGAACATTTTTGTGCATACACTTTTGTAGTTTGGTTTCACCTCTCTTAAGTGAGTCTCTAAAAAATAAAATTGCTGAGTCATAAGAGAGATGCATGTTTAATTTTTTTTAAGAAACTGCCAAATAGTTATCCAAAGTCATTCTATCACTTCGTACTCCCATCATTAATGTATAGGAGTTCAACTTGTTCCACAATGTCATCAACCTTTGGTGTTATTAGTCTTGATTTTTAGCCATTCCAGTGGATATGAAATGGTGTCTCATTGTGGTTCTAATTCGTATTTCCCAGATGTGCAGCACTTTTTAATGTATTTATTGTCTATTTGTATGTCTTCTTTTCTGAAACGTCTGTTCAAGCATTTTGCCCATTATAATTGAGTTATACATCATTTAATTGTTGGTTTATAGGAGTTCTTTGTATATTTTAGATATGAGTTCTTTTTCAAATGTAGGTGTAAATATATTTTTCTAGTCTTTGGCTTCTTTATTCATTTTATTAATGATGTCTTCTGATGAAGTCCAGTTTATCAACATTTAAAAAAAATTAGTTAGTGCCTTTAACATCCTTTCCAAGAAATCTTTGGTAATCCAATGTTACAGAAATATTCTTCTGTGATTTTTTGTCCTAGGAACTTTATGCTTTCAAATTTTACATTTAGATCTACAATACATCTTTTTTTTTTTATTTCAGCATATTATGGGGGTACAGATTAGGTTACTTATGATGCCCTTACCCTCCCTCCCCCCCAAGTCCGAGCTTCAAGTGTGTCCATTCCCCTGGAGGTGCACATCGCACTCATTGTTTGTGCATATGCCTGTCCCCTCCTCCCCCCTCCCCCTGCCCAACATCTAATAAATGTTATTCTTATATGTGCACTTAAATGTTGATCAGCTAATACCAATTTGATGGTGAGTACATGTGGTGCTTGTGTTTCCATTCTTGGGATACCTCGCTTAGTAGAATGTGTTCCAGCACTTTCCAGGAGTATACAAGAGGTGCTATATCACCATTGTTTCTTAAAGCTGAATAGTACTCCGTGGTATACATATACCACAATTTATTAATCCACTCATGTATTGATGGACACTTGGGTTGTTTCCACATCTTTGCAATTGTGAATTGTGCTGCTATGAACATTCGAGTGCAGGTGTCTTTTTCATAGAGCGACTTTTGTTCTTTTGGGTAGATGCCCAGTAATGGGATTGCTGGATCAAATGGTAGTTCTACTTGTATCTCTTTAAGGTATCTCCATATTGCTTTCCACAGAGGTTGCACTAATTTGCAGTCCCACCAGCAGTGTATGAGTGTTCCTACCTCTCCGCATCCACGCCAACATTTATTGTTTTGGGTCTTTTTGATAAAGGCCAGTCTCACTGGAGATAGGTGATATCTCATTGTGGTTTTGATTTGCATTTCCCTGATGATTAGAGATGTTGAGCATTTTTTCATACGTTTTTTTGGCCATTATTCTGTCTTCTTTTGCAAAGTTTCTGTTCATGTCCTTTGCCCACTTTTTGATAGGGTTGTTTGATTTTTTTCTTGCTGATTTTTCTGAGTTCTAAATAGATTCTGGTTATCAGCCCTCTGTCGGACTTGTAGCACGCGAAAATTTTCTCCCATTCTGTAGCTTGTCTGTTTGCTCTTGTGACAGTTTCTTTGGCTGTGAAGAAGCTTTTTAATTGGATTAGGTCCCATTTATTTATTTTTGTTGTTGCTGCAATTGCCTTTGGGGTCTTCTTCATAAATTCTTTGCCTAGGCAAAGTTGGTTCTTTGAAAAAGTAAACAAAATTGGCATGCCCCTGGCTAAACTCACGAAAAACAGAAAAGAAAAAACTCTAATAAGCTCCATCATGAACAAAAAAGGAGAAATTACAACCGATGCTGAGGAGATTCAAGATATAATTTATGAATATTACAAAAACCTTTATGCACACAAACTGGAAAACGTGGCGGAAATTGACAAATTTTTAGAAACACACAGCCTCCCTAGGCTCAACCAGGAAGAAATAGAATTCCTGAACAGACCAATATCAAGGACTGAAATTGAAACAGCAATAAAAAACATTCCAAAAAAGAAAAGTCCTGGACCAGACGATTTCACACCCTAATTTTACCACACCTACAAGGAAGAACTGGTGCCTATCCTGCAGAAATTATTCCACAACATCGAGAAGGATGGACTCCTCCCCAACATGTTTTATGAAGCCAACATAACTCTGATACCAAAACCAGGAAAGGATGCATAAAAAAAGAAAACTACAGACCAATATCCCTTATGAATATAGATGCAAAAATTCTCAACAAAATTCTAGCTAACCGAATCCAGGTGCTTATTAAGAAAATAATCCACCGTAACCAAGTGGGCTTCATTCCAGAGATGCAGGGATGGTTCAACATATGCAAATCTATAAATGTAATTCACCACATAAACAGAAGCAAAAGCAAAAACCATATGATTCTCTCAATCGACGCAGAAAAGGCATTTGACAAAATTCAACATCCTTTTATGATAAGAGCACTTAACAAAATAGGCATAGATGGGGCTTACCTATAAATGATACAAGCCATTTATGACAAACCCACAGCCAACATCATACTGAATGGGGAAAAATTGAAAACATTCCCACTTAGAACTGGAACCAGACAAGGTTGCCCACTATCTCCACTTCTATTCAACATAGTGCTGGAAGTCCTGGCCACAGCAATCAGGCAAGAGAGTGGAATTAAAGGCATATGAATGGGAACAGAAGAGATCAAACTCTCACTATTTGCTGACGATATGATACTATATCTAGAAAACCCCAAGGATTCAACCAAGAGACTACTGGAACTGATAAATGAATTCAGTAAAGTTTCAGGATACAAAATCAATACACACAAATCAGAGGCTTTCATATACACCAACAGCAGTCATACCGAGAACCAAATCAAAGATTCAATTCCCTTCACAATAGCAACAAAGAAAATAAAGTACCTACGAATATATTTAACTAAGGAGGTAAAAGACCTCTACAGGGAGAACTATGAGACATTGAGGAAGGAAATAGCAGAAGATGTAAACAGGTGGAAAACCATACCATGCTCGTGGGTCGGCAGAAGCAACATTCTTAAAATGTCTATACTACCCAAAGTGATCTACAGATTCAATGCAATCCCTATTAAAATACCAACATCATTCTTCACAGATGTAGAGAAATTAATTCTGCACTTCGTATGGAACCAGAGAAGACCCCGCATAGCAAAAACAATTCTAGGCAATAAATATAAAATGGGAGGCATAAATCTACCAGACTTCGAACTCTATTACAAAGCTGTAATATTAAAATCAGCTTGGTACTGGCACATAAACAGAGCCATTGACCAGTGGAACAGAACTGAGAACCCAGATATAAAACCATCCTCATATAGCCACCTAATCTTTGACAAAGCAGACAAAAACATACACCGGGGAAAAGAATCTTTATTCAATAAATGGTGCTGGGAAAACTGGATAGCCACATGTAGAAGACTGAATCTGGATCCGCACCTCTCACCTCTCACAAAAATCAACTCACGCTGGGTCACAGATCTAAACCTAAGGAGTGAAACTATTAGAATTCTAGAGGAAGAAGTTGGAAATACAATACATTTTGAATCTTTAAAAAAACTTTTTTGTATGAAATGAGATAGGGTCATGGTTTATTTATTGATTTATTTATTTCTTCTTCTTCTTACAAATATTCTTTTGTTCTAACACCATTTGTTAGAGTGACTTTCCTTCCATTGAACTGACTTAGCACCTTGGTCAAAAATCAACTCTTATCTGCAAGAGCTATATTAGGACTCCATTCTGTTTTATTTATTTATTATATATTCTAATACCATTGTCTTGATTATTGTCGATTTAGAGGAAATTCTAAAGTGAAATGGTTTCCTTGAGCTTTGGGGTTTTTTTTCATGATCGTTTTGGCTATTCTAGATCCTTTGTATTTTGATATAACTTTCAGTATCACCTTATCAGTTTCTTCAAATAAAGCTTACTGGATTTTCGTTTGAGATTGTGTTGAATCTCTATATCAGATTGGTGAAATTTAACATTCTAACAGTATTGAGTCTTCCAATCTATGAATTCAGTATATCTCTTCATTTTCTTAAGTCTTTTTGGTTTTTCTCAGGAATGTTTTGTAATGTATAGATCTTGCATATCTTTAATAAACATATTCCAATTTTTTGCTTTTTTGTGCTGTTGTAGACGACATTTTAAATTTTAACTTTCTGATTGCTTATTGCTATTAGGTAGAAAAGGATAGAATATATGGAAACTATAAAAAGTATATACAGAAAGATAATGCTTTAATATTAAGTATGATGTTACCTATAGGCTTTTTACAGATGCCCTTTGTCAGATTGAGGATAGTTTCATTTACTTCTATTTTGCGACAGTTTTTACCATGGATGAATTTTTAATTTTCCTAAGTGTACTTTCTGCACCCTTTTGAGATGGTAACACAGTTTTTATCTTCTATTCTGTCAGTGAGGTGAATTATACTAATTGATTTTCAAATGTTAAACCAATTTCCCATTTTTGGTATAAACCCCATTTAATCATGATGCTTAACCCCTTTTATACATTTCTGAATGCAATTTTCTTATATTTTATTAAAGATATTTGGGTCTTTGTTAATGAAGGATAGTGGCCTATAATTTTACTTTCCTTTTATGTATGTGTCAGGTTTTGGTATCAGGATTATGCTAGCTTCATAAAGTGAGTTGGAATTTGGATTTTTTTCCTCTATCTTCTGCAAGAGTTTGTGTCAGATTGGTATTATTTCTTCCTTGAAGTTGACAGAATTTACCAATGAAGCCATCTGGGCATGCAGTTTGCTTTGTGAAAATGTTTTTTTATTATGATTCAATTTTCTGCAATAGTTTTTGGTCTATTTTTGATTTTGATTTTCTGTCTCAATTTGGTTAGTTATGTTTTGCACAGAATTTGTCCATTTAATTTTAATTGTTGAATTTTTGCGTAAAGTTCTTCATATTGTTCTCTTGTTATACTTTTAATGTTTTTAGAATCTGTAACAATGGCACCACTTATTAAGCACTTACTATGTGATTGTCACTGTGCTACCTGCTTTGCATAGATTATTTTATTTGATTATGTCTGCTTCTATATTAGGTACCTTATCAGTTCTTTGTCACTCAATGGTTATCCAAATAGCTGCTAGGTTCTAATCATCCATTTGGCTGAGGAGCGTCCCCAGCTTGTAGTCCGAAGCCCTAAAACATCAGGAGTCCTGGAGCCACACTGATATGCACAGCTTCAGACTAGATGCCCACTTTTGGCACATAGCTGCCGTCTTGTATGCTAGGAGAGGTTGCCAGACTGCTGTTGTATTCTCATGGCCTAGAGTAGTGTGAGAGCTCCTTTAAGTAACACTTCAGGAGATCTTATCTGAAGTAATCTAGTCTCAAATTCTCTTTCCTTTTCACTTGATCATGTGCTCTCTTTTACACATGTTGCAGATTCCTGCAGTATTTATGATGTTTGTTGAGAGTATAAATGTATCTATGAAAATGAAAATATACATTGCTGGCAATAGTTGTTGAATGACTGAATGGAATGGAACATTTGCTCTCTTCCATTACAGAAGCTCTCTATACTCTGAAAAATTGGATCATACTGTACTAGTTGTAACGTTTATCTCTTCCGTCTGATAAAAATCCTAATAATACTTTTTTTTTCAGACTAGAAAGATCTTTATGATCTACAGAAAGGCTACAGCAGGATCATATATTCTTTTTAGTTTTTCCTGAGTAATATTTCTATTAATAATAAATAGTAATATGTATTTTTATTAATATTTATTAATTGCTATTAAAGTAGCAATGTTATTATTTTTCATTAATGGTAAATAGCTTTGGATTTCCCTCATTTTATCTTTTGTTTGGAAAACTGTTGAAATTCAAACCTATTTATTCTTATACCAGGTCAGTATTTTAAAAAGCATTTTTTAAAATAAAATATCATATAGAAATTGATGATGGTCACTGGGGGGTTGGAGATGGGCTGTTCCCCTCCCTGCTGTCTATTGGACAACACCCCTACCCACACTAATGCCCCGTGGACCAGTTCCCTACCTGAGAGGCTGCTTTAGTTTTACTGTTAACGTAAGTGTTGCGCAAATATGATTTCTTCATTACTGTATCTGAATATTTTCTCACCCTGTCCCTGACTCCTGCCAGAGTTTGAAATAGCGTATTTTCCAGCCCCAGACCTACCTACCCATCTTTCAAGGCCCAGCTGAAATTCTGCACCTTTCTCAAAGCCTCCCTGGACCACGGCTGACTTCCTGCCTCTCCCTCTCCTCTGAGTTTCAGCCATGTCTGTTGTCTACCCCACAAAATCAGGCCTGTGAACACATGTGCCCAAGTTTTCATCTCATCTACTGAGCTTTATAAGCTCTCTGAGAGGAGGCATCTCTTCTGCTGCCTTTAGCATCAGGGAAGTTGCTGAGTACAAAAAATAATTTTGGCTGAAAATGATTTCACAGTTTTACCCTATTGAAATTTAGGAAGAAATTTTGTCAACTAATCAAGAGAGCAACTAATCAGTAGAGCCCCTCCGTTTCGAAGTGCCTCATCAATTTTACAGCAAGCATTGGTTCTCAGAGAGTTCCAGATAAGGGCCTAGGTGGAGATGTCCTTGTCCACACTACATCTTTGAGAGTTGTCTAGCCCAAAGAAGAGAACAAAACAGCATTGCCCGCTGTACAGCCTGTGTTTCAGCAGACTCTGAGGAACGCAGTCTTATCACAGGGCACAGAGATTAACACGTGTAATTCATTGTAAGGTGAAAAGAGAATGCATTACTGGGAATGAAAGGCGAGGTTTTACAGGACAACAAGTGCTACATGACACCCTGGCCACGGAACCACCCACAGAGTAAACAGCTCAGAATTTCACAGAGAAAAGAAATCACGGCTTTCCAAAGAAAGAAATAATATGATCCTGGTGGATGTGGGAATTCTTTTTTGTTATTTTTATATGTTCTCAGTAAAAAATGCCCACTTCTAGTTGTCCTGCATCCTCCCAAGGGTAAAATGCAATTCCGGTCATGGGCATTATCATTGTCATTATAATCTTCCTCTTTCTTCTATTCAAATAACCATTTTTGAATACACATAGAATTGTGAGAATTTTTTGTGGTATGATAATATTTGCTCTGGACATCCTTAAGCAAAATCACATGAGAAAAGTTTATATACCAAGTCTGCTAAGTCTGTCGTGGTTCAGAACACTTCTTTGGCTGAGGAAATATGTCTTTTATTTGAATAGTCCATCTATTCATATTTATAAGTAAACCCTTTACATTTATAGGCCACAAGCATTGCCAGAAGCTCTTATTTGGGAGAGACTGAGGCGTATGGTAATCTGGAAATAAAGAAAAGCCTTTACATTCAAATTCATCAATGAATTTTATGGCGACATTGTAGATTATTTGTTTTACTGTTGTAATGCATTATTTAACCAAACAACACTGCCTTTCTTATGTGCACATAGTATTTAACTCTTTGAACCTGAATTTCCTTATCTGTAAATGTGGATAATGCATATGTGACTTGTAATGATGTTATGAGGATATAAATAATGTGTGGATAATTTAGCAGAGCAACTGATATGTAATAGGTTCTCAAATTACTTTAGCTATAAAAACAATATTGCCATTGGCTTTGAATTCTAATTTTGTTTTGTTATATGAAGGCCAGCAGATTAAAAATTATGAAAGTCTCAAAGAGTTCTACCACTCACAACCCAGAAACACTGTATGATCCCTCATCAATGGGTCTTAGTGGAATAGGCAGCTGGATAGCAAGAGAGAAACTGAGAATTAGAACTCTGGTCCATTTTAAATGCTAAATACCAGCTGAGCTCTAAAAGCCATTTATAGTTCTCTTTAATAACTCCGCTTTGAAAGTGCCCACCACTTTTAAATTAAAAACATACTTAAACGTTTAAGATTAATAGTAAGAAAAATTCACTACTTATTTTTTTCTGTTTGGAAGTTATAAAGCAAATAACACAGTGAATGTATTATACATATTCATAGGTGTATATGATTTTAGTTTGCACCAGCCAATTGCGTGAATCAATTTATAGAACTCTCCATTCTTGTTTCCAAAGAGAGCACATATGTTGTAGCATCTACCATGGAAACTAAACCAACTTGGAAATAGCAATAATGTACTTATTTCAAGAATCTTTTTTCTTTTAGCTATGTCTTTACTCTGTGTAAACATGTCTGCACACTGGATTTCTTTCTAAATCTGAATGTCCTCTCTGGCAATATTGAAGAATGTGCTTACTGTACTGTTTCATTAAACTGCTGTGTTATCGGGTAATTGTTTAAACATAATGCCATAGCACTATCAAAAGGAAAGGTGAACTAATGGCATTTGCAAATGTCAGGGATTATCTTAACACTTTTATTATAGTTTATAAAAAGTAGGTTCAGGGCATTTCATGGCAATTATTTCTACAGAAATTGGTTATTTAAATAAATTGCTAATTATCTGAAGATGACAGTATTGAAAATGCTACTAATGAGTTGTTTAATAAGTGTAGCTTGTGGTGGCCACCTACAGGTTGAAAATAGAGAGAACATACGTATAGACTAATTGTAACTAGTGAATGCCATATATTTTTCCCTCTCGTAACAAATGTAAAGACATTTAGCTCTTCATGCCATCCATTGAGTTTTGGACACTGTAATGAGTTTCTAAGTTCTTCTTAGATTATGGTTTTTGTTCTAAAACAATTTCACTTTGCTTCTGTAATTGTCTTTGCCCTATCATGCTTGGATATAATTATCATTAGTTATAGTTAGTATGGTTTTATAATTTATTCATCTCAGCCAGAATACTTTTAGACTGAAAGAGGACACTACTTATAATTATATCATGTAATTATGAATAAATACAGGTATAATAAACTGGGACTTTCTTGGGCAAACTGGGCCATAGCGTCACTATAGTTATATTAATTACTAAACAACTCTAGCTCTGATTTCATTCCTGACCAACAATTAATATAATGCTAATTTGTATAATGCCAGTTTTCTTGGTTTTACCATTCCTGGACAATATATTTTTATTAGTTATAAAAATTGACTGTTCTTTCTGAAACTTAATTTATATACAAACATTTAAAATAAGGAAGAAGTATAGCATTGCGGCTAAGCATAGTATTGGGAGTTAGGTAGACCTGTATTTAGATACTGGACCCACACTTTCTAAGATGATCTTGAAGGTGTGCTATTTATCCCCAATGAATCTCAGTTTACACATCTATAAAAATAGAGACAAAAATGCCTATCTCTTAGTAATGTCATCAGGACAATATGCATAAATATATAGGAAAATACCTAGCAATTAGAAAGCACTCAAAAGAGGA
>NW_012153062.1:2513974-2516888 GCF_000956105.1 Propithecus coquereli
CAAGCTATGAATATTTATATTTTTTAAAAAAATGAAATGACATATGGATTACAAAAGAATCCCCAAATTTGATATCTAGGAGATTAATACCTCTTAAGTATTAAGGGTTTACCCCTATATGCTTATAGCTGAATGTTTATGTTTCTGATCAATTTTCTCTGGTTTGGACAGTAATATTAGCTTATACATACTATAAGCCAGGCACCATGCCAAGTGTTTTCCATGAATTGTGTCATTTAATACTTCCCAAGTCCCTATACATTATTGGTATTAATGTCCCTGTTTCACAGACAGGGAAAACTGGTGTTTTAGGAAGTTAAGTAGCTTGCTCAAATCACAATTGTATTAAGCAACTGAGCTGAGACTTAAACCTAATTGGTTGGACTTCAGCATTTCTTCTCTTAGCATTAGGCCATACTGATACTGGTTTTTTTAGGTGAAAACAATACAAAGATGGTCCTCTTTGTAACTGCCACATTGCCACTTCTCAATAATAACTGAAAAGTGGGAACTTTCATGTCACAAAGACTTGATTTTCAGTCTCATTCTATCCTTTTAAATTGTGTGGCACTGAACAAGTTATTGATTCAGCTTGAGCTTCCTTTTTTCATGTACAAAATTGAGAGCACAGCACCTGCCTTTCATGGAGTTACAAGGGTTAAATTACACAAGGTACATGAAGCCGCACCCTCAGTGTCCGGCACGTGGAAATCGCTCCGTGAATGGTGCTGTTACTCATTCCACTAACAGCAGCTGGCACTTTCAGAAAGGAGGATGGCTCCTTCCTGGGTGAATATTAATTCTCTTGCTTTAATATAAAATGCCTGGCACGTGCTAGGTACTGAGTTACTGAATATGAATCAACTATGAACGTATTAAATACATTATGAAGCAGATAAACATTGCTATAAAGGTATGAAGACAGAGAAAAAAATCATGGAAAACTCAACTAAAATTAGGCATTTTCAGAAGAAAATTTTTAGCTTTTCCCAAAAAATTAAAATAACACAACATCAAATAATTGACTTTGTTTTTCCCATTTCTCCCCTTTGGATTTCACATCTCTACATAAAACCCTAGATCCTTTTATTATTTCAGTTTCTGCTTGAATTATGCTAATGTTCTCAGAAGACCTCAATCCATGTGTAAAAATGTATTTTTAAATGGCTGCGCTTCATGTAGTTATCAGTATATTAGCTTCATTAACATTTTAAGCTTGTTTTAGTAAAGCATAAATTTGTCGATGCCTGATTTATAGGTGTTTTATAAAAATCAATCTCAATTCTAAATCCTTCAAATTCTTGATTTGCTAATATTTTCTTTCTTCTGGATGATGTTAGAACTATTAACAATTAGACAAAGTTCAATTTCTAATGAATTTGTTATCCACTTAATTCATTGTATTTTAATTAATATAAGCAAATTAAAATTACATTTTCTTTTTGTATACACAGTGAGCATGAGTGAGTATTATAACCCAATTTCTGTTTTATTGCCAGCTAGAGCTATTATCAGTGAGTTTATTGTGGACTTAGTTCTAACAATTAATTGTGTAACAGTAGCTGTCCTAGGAGTCAAATGATTAGGGAAAAAACAAACAGAATTAAACTCAATTATTCAAAATTCCAGCTATCCAAAATTAGCATATGTTCCACACTATCTTGCCCATTAAAAATTCCTTTTCTCTTCAAGGATTTAGTCATGCAAAGTAAATCTCTGCTCCTTTTCACCAATAAACTGGAGTTCTGATATGATCATTAAAATCCTTACATATTGCTTTAGTGCGTGGACCTTTTGTTTCTCAAAATTTTTTAAAAAAATATATTGATGTCTGCTTGTGAGATTTTTTTCCCTTTGGAGTCAAAGTAATCTTGCCAACATTATGACACTGCTAAATGACAGCCGTTAGGGCAGGAGAGAAAGGAGGGGACATGTATGGTTCTCTTTAGGTATCAGAAGATAGAAAAACCTGTCATCATAGGCATCATGCTTTTGTCTCCAATTTAAAACTTGGTTTTATTGTATCAGCAAACACACAAGAACAACACAGAATGTAATGTCAAAGTAAACTAAATAAATGCTCCCTCTGAAATCAATTGTCCTTGAGGGTAGTAGATATTACATAATAATAGCAACACTTCCATAATTTTTGTTATGTGCTAGCCCTTTATATAATATATATTAAATCATTTATTCCCCAAAATAATTCTTTGAAGTTATTATAATTTTCATTATTTTATAGATGACAAAACTGAGATACAGTTAGATGAAGAAATTTTCACAAAGTCACACAACTCGTAAGTGGAATGAGGATTCAAACCTCAGCAATTGGCTTCATTGTCTGAGTGATGTTGTAACTAGTTCATCCTCAAATCGCCTTCCTTCTAGAATTCATACTGGTAGTATTTATAAAATATATGATGTTTTCTGGATTCAGGATTAGGTCTAAAAAAGTGTATAATTTTCAAATAAATTTGAAATTTTTCTAAGGGAATAACAGTAAGGAATGAACAATTGGACTCAAATTATTTACCTTGAAACAACTTATGCAGATGATAAAGGCTCGTGTTTTGGGTATCAATCCTGGGTAAATGGTTAGGACCTAAACGGATTAACCAGAAAAAGAAATGCCATAGGTGCTTAATGAATATTTTATGGATAGACAGATGGACAAATGAATGGATAAATAAAGACTGAATAAGGAACCTGATTAAGTCAAAATACATTAATACGTATATATCAATATATAATACTATAGGCCGGGCACGGTGGCTCACGCCTATAATCCTAGCACTCTGGGAGGCCGAGGCGGGCGGATTGTTTGAGATCAGGAGTTCAAAACCAGCCTGAGCAAGAGCGAGACCCCGTCTCTACTAAAAATAGAAAGAAATTAATCAGACAACTAAAAATATAT
>NW_012153062.1:2517098-2547789 GCF_000956105.1 Propithecus coquereli
ATACTGTAACTAATGGTAGCATTTTTGAAATTATACTTAAACTATGTGACAAAAGAGTATCATATTCTTAAAAAAAAGTTTCCTTAAAATCAGATTGATTAACTTAATTCAAAATCTCTGACTTACTCAAATGTTTTTCTAAAACATGAATCAATCCAAAAGTGTTCTGTGCAATTTATCAAAGAAGTTCTATGAATTCAACAAAATTATTTGCATTTTAAGTTGTGACTACATGGAGGGCCTAGACTGATTTGAGACCAAAAGTTACAGTTCAGCCTAGTCCACCAGCTAGTCCACAAAGGCCACTTTAGTTCAAATCAGAATTCTTGGCAGCAACATTGCCACTTAAAGGTCCAGTTCATTTTCTGTTTGTTTATGCGTTTGAACCTGCAGCTTATTTCAAAACATGGGGACTCGGAATGGCTTGATTTTTATTGGAGGATTCCACACAGTTGAAACAGAATGGCTTGATGTAACTGAATTTCCCATTAGGTTCACCTGGCCACCCCATGTAGATGAAGGCTTAATTTAAATGGCATGTTACCTACTAGTTCATTTAAGTTTATAGGATTTCAACTTCTTGATTTAAACCTTACTGTTTCCTTAAGGATGGAGTTCACATTCACATTCCTTGAGGTTCTCAAACTGGCTTCTTCCTCTCTAGTCTTTGGTATAAAGTCATTAATCACTGCAGTAGTGACAAAAATTGTAAAAATCTTTATCTCAATAACTGTGATTCTGGAAGTCTTTATGCATTTTAATTGGCATATGTACAACTCTGTATGGCATTAATATATACATTTTCTTTGCATCAAAAGTTTTATTTTAATTTTGAACCTATTATTTCTTCATTTCTGTCATTTTAAAACTAAAAAGAAATTTCTATATAACAATTTAGAAAGATTCTTTTATATACCTTCAGTTTCCTTCCAGAAATCTTTCTTAGTGGATGTGAAAGTCATTTTTAAAACCTATTCCCCATAAAAATGCTGAGAACAGGTAGATTATATTTCATATTAAATCAGTTGAGTTATAAAAACTCAAAGGGAGTTTATAATGGAAATAAAAACTGAATTTACTATTGCCCAGCAACAGAAGGGTCCATTTCTTCATTGTTGGATCTCATTTCCTCAGAGAACATAATTACTCTTAATTTTAAAAAAATCCTTATTAGTTTGAAAGGTTTTCCTGTTCATTAGGTATATTAGAAAAGTCTTAGAAAAGGAAGAAAAACATAAAGTAGAAAATGTCTTATTGACCTAATTGAACATCTTCAAATGCCAATGAGGATTTGCTGATGTTTTTGACACCCGTGTAATAATGTTGCCCTTTAAGTGTAACTAGTTAAATTTTCAAAGCTGTGTTCTGGGACTTTGCCATTCGATGTCCATTAATATCAATTGGAATATGTGGCCAAATCCCTGTATACCACTTTGAAATTTTACCCCTTGGTGTTAATGATGGTCTTCTAACAGTGCATTTAGAAATAAATGATTTATCTGCTTAGCTCAAATTTCCTTTACTCTCTTGGGTCAACTAAATAAGGAAAAGAAGAAATCCCAATATTTCTTTATTACTTCAAAATGACATATACGTAAAGAAGCCATTAGCTTAGTATATATTGAGCATGGGAGTTTTACAGAGATATCAATGTGTCTATCTTAAGGTTTAAGTTGTAGATTTCCTTAAAAATGTTTTAATTTAACTTTTATTATGTAGATCTATTTTTAGTATAGATAAAGATATGTACATATAAATGTGTATGTGTGTTCTCACTATTAATTCTTCCGTCCACTCCATTAGCCTTTTTTATGGTTAAAACAAAGACTAAGAAGAAATTGTCAATAAATATTCTAATATAGAAATTGAATCTTGACATCCAGTTTCTAATTTGACCTCACTTAATACCTGTGCTCTAAATGTCTGTTATAGAATCTGGAATATCATCACTGAATATTCTTAGCTAAGAGATACTAACATTGAGAGAAAGCTTTTTCAGGCGTGGGAGCAACAAGCAGATATTTCTACAAACATTTTTGTTTTGAGTATAAAAGCATCAGTTATGCATGACTTTAGTTGTATCTGAAATGGATATTAACAGGATAAAAAGAAAGCTGTTGGCTTTTTTGGGGGGTGGGGGACTTTATTTTTCAGACCAGTTTTACGTTCACAGAAAAATTGAGAGGAAGGTCCAGGGATAGTGTATATAACCACTGCCCCACACGTGCACAGCCTCCATTATCAACATGCCCCATTAGACTGGTACAGTTGTTACAAACGGTCAATCTACAATGACACATACATCGCCCAAAGTCCATAGTTTACATTAAGATTCACTCTTGGTGTTATACATTCCATAAGTTTGAAAAAATGTAAAACAACATGCATCCACCAATGTAGCATCATATATAGTATTTTCACTATCCTAAAAATCTTCTTTGCTCTATTTATGCCTCCCTCCCACTCCTGGCTACCACTGATATTTTTCCTGTCTTCATAGTTTTGCCTTTTCCAGAGTGTCTTATAGTTGGAATCACACAATATCTAGCCTCTACAGATGAAAAGACACTGACTTTAAGGAAAGCTCTGTGTAATTTCTTAAAGTGAGCACTCTAATCAATACATTTGATAATGAGAGTGACTATGCTTGTGGTACTCACCACATGAGGCCAAATCAGTGCTTATTTGTGTTGTTTGTGAAGCCCTGGTTTAAGGCAGTGTCAAATTCTTATGCAAATATTAATAGAACTATCTTTGGTTCAGAAAATGCTTTAAAGGACCACTGACTTATAAGTAAAGACCAGGAATATCAAATTATATTCTTCTGTTATGAAAGCATTAATTTAGTCTGGGATATTTAACATTTGAGATTTCAGAGAAGTCTTAGCACAGTATATTCATTTTTATAATGAGCCCAAAGTATTTTGTCCATCCATATAGTTTTCGTTGCTATTAGGGAATAATATACTGGTAATGTTTGACTAATTAAAACATCTAAAAAACTGAATATATATATTCTAATTACTGGATGCTAGTAAATGCTCTTGATTAAAACTTTCTAATATATGAAAAATTAGATTAGGCTCCACATATTTCTTCAAATTGTTGGAAATATATGTAAAAAGCAATATGGAATCTGTAAGTTCATCAGCAATTTGCTTGTTTTTGTAGTATCTATATTCATACCAGCTGCTTTATACTTTACAGAAACATAGCATAGCTGTATGTCTATTTATGTACTGTATATGATTGTTTTTCTTTTTCAAGTCTGCTGTTCCTTGTGTGTTTAAAACAGATGCTTGAATGTTCTATACAATTTTTTACACATTACCTTATATCAAATTGTAATATGAGAGAGTTTTTGGGTTACTATACCCACTTCCATAACATGTCTGCATTCAATAATAGCATCAAAGTCCTTAAAATGAATAAGCATCCATTGACAAATTATTTTGAAAAATAACATTTATACATTATACATGTACACATCTTAAGTAGAGATAAAGAAGTTTGAAATGTGTCCAGTACATAACAGTCTATAAGGCAATAGGTTCAAATGGTCAATATGCTAATCATTGATTATTCTTATTTTCTACAGGGACAGCAATCAGACCTATTGCTTTGAGAGCTGTGACCTCCATTGCTCGTGCTTTGCCTGGATTTCCCATTTTGGCCACTGGTGGAATTGACTCAGCTGAAAGTGGTCTTCAGTTTCTCCATAGTGGTGCTTCAGTCCTCCAGGTAGGACTTGTGTTTGTCTATCCCTTAAAAAGCTCCATCTCACAAATACAACATAAATTATGTGACAACAAATATATTCTTTTAGGTCCTCTTGAGAAAGAGAAACTGTGTGGGATCAAATGGCAGCATGCATTAAGTTCCTCTCATGAATTGAGAACAAATCTGAGGTTCATTTCCTGTCCTACTGAGGGATTACAAACCCTCTATCTTTTTCTAATGTATTTATTCACCCATCTGTTTCTAAAATAAATGAGATCAGGTACCAAATGCATACTATCCTACTGGATAAAAAACAAATCCATGAGGAAATCTGAGTAAAAGTAAAATCTGAATTGAAAAATAAAATGAAATCAAGGGTATGACAATCTATGCCATAACGTACTACAGGGATTACCAGATTTGACTTTGAGCTTCCTGACAGCCAAAGAAGGAAATTATTGGCATCATAACTTTCAAAATATAAAAATATATTGGTTAGTCAGCTTCTTGCGGTACAAAGCTGAGGGAGATTCTTCCACTCTATTCATACAGGTATGCTTTGTGATGTAGTGAATTGTACTCTTAATAACATCCCTAAAAATAATAAAAATTAGAATTTGTAAATCATCTATACATTTTTTTATAGTGTTTCTCAACATGGGCCTAGTACTATCAGCACATTTTAACGTAGGAATTTCTCATGCAGGTTTTGTGGTCTGAGTTGACTGGGGATAACGTTTTTTATATGATGACTAGACTGTGAACTCTTCAGTCATACTCCAGTAATGTGGCTTCTCACTACATAACATCGATGGTAACTGGAAAGCAGAGAGTTTAGCATCACTTGCATTCTCTGGCAAAAAGATAGAGTGCAAATACCTTGTGCTGTTAATTTGTCAATCAGAATTAACATTGTCTTAAGAAATACTTAAATCTAACTTATGTGGTGAATTGCTCTTATAGATTTACATATGTTGAACCAGCTCTGCATCTCTGGGATAAATCCCACCTGGTCATGATGAATTATTTTTTTGATGTACTGTTAGATTCGATTTGATAAGATTTTGTTGAGGATTTTTGCATCTATATTCATGAGGGATATTGGTCCATAGTTTTCTTTTTTTGTTGTGTCCTTTCCTGGCTTTGGTATTAAGGTGATATTAGCTTTTAGAATGAGTTGGGGAGGATACCATCTTTCTAAATGTTGTGGAATAATTTCTGTAGTATAGGTATGAGTTCTTCTTTGTATGTTTGGTAAAATTTGGGTGTGAACCCATCTGGTCCAGGACTTTTCCTTGTTGGAATCTAAGGTGGAAATAATATGTATCAAAATGCTAATGGAGGAAGACTTCTGCTTTTCAGAAGATGGAGTACACTTACTTTTCTCTATGCCTCCCACTAAGTACAACTAAAAACCCTTAAAACCCTTACATAAAAAACTAATGTAAGAAGACTGAAAGGTAGAGAGAAGGCAGACCGACTAGGGACCTCAAGACCCATGTGTCTCACACTTGGAGACAAAGAAACCCAGCAACCCAGAAGCAACAACAGGTGCAGATGAACAGCCTGCCCTCTCAAGCCAAAGAACAAGAAAAGGGGAAGCCTAGCAAGACAGAAAACTTTTAGACCTAACTGTTCTACTATAGCTCAACATAACAGATAAATACCACTTCCTCACGCCCATCATGCAAGTTAAGGACGGATGGGGATCTTAGACCTCCACTCTTACCTGGCAGCCCCACATCCCCACTCTTTACTGGGCAATAATGAGCTCCCCCATGGGGGAAACTTGGGCTTCCACCCCGACTTGAAAGCAATGGGGTGTCCCTCCTCCTCCCTCCAGGGCTAGTGTCAGAGGATATCTAATGGAGAATCAGGACTTTCATCACCACTCTGTGGTAATAGGGCCACTCTCCCTTCCTCTGTACTATGGTGTCAGTGAAAGTCAATGGTGAGCAGCAACAAAGCTTCCTGCCCCTCTCAGCCTGGAGGCTTAGTAGGGAGCTAGAACTCTCACGCTCTCCCAGGAGTAACAAGGAGCCATGACCCTCAGGAACAGAGGAGGCTAAGTAAGGAAACTGGGCTTCTATCTCACAGTGAGGAGGTAGCACTCTGCCTTCCCCTACCAGAGTGTTGTCAAGGAAAGCCACCTGAAACTGAAGGTTTAAATAAGACCAAGAGTCCCTTCATAAAATACCCAAATTGTCAAGAATTCAATGAAAAGTCACTCATCATACCAAGACCAAGGAAGATCTCAAGCTGAATGATAAAAGACAATCA
Organism: Propithecus coquereli; assembly: GCF_000956105.1. Lineage (NCBI taxonomy): Eukaryota > Metazoa > Chordata > Mammalia > Primates > Indriidae > Propithecus > Propithecus coquereli. Next base: position 2,523,099 of record NW_012153062.1, read on the forward strand.
ATAGATGCCCACATGAAGAAGACAGAGATATTATAATTGTCTGACAAAGATTTTAAAGCATCCATTATAAAATTGCATTAACAGGCAATTATAAACACATTTGAAACAAATGAAAAAGACAGAAAGTCTCAACAAAGAAATAGAAGATAGAAAGAAGAATCAAACAGAAACTTTAGGACTGAAAAATCCAATAACTAAAATACAAAACTGAATTGATGTGCTCAGCAATGGAATGGAGAGAACAGAAGAAAGACTCTATGAACTGAAAGGTAGAGCAATAGAAATTAACCACTCTGAACAACAGAGGGAAAAAAAAATGAAAAAAGCCTTAGGGAACTGTAAGACTATAACAAAATATCTAACATTCATGTCCTCAGAGTCTGAGAGTAGAGGTGAAAGAAGGTGGGGATGAAAAAGAAATAATCGCTGAAAATGTCCCAATTTTTGCAAAGGACATAAACCTATAGATTCAAGAAACTGAGCACACTCCAAAGAGGACAGATCCAAAGAAATCCATACCAAAGAAACATGATAGTCAAACTTCTGAAAACTAAAGGCAAAGAAAGAACCTGAAAAGCAGCAAGAGAGAAATGGTATCTTTAGGGGACAATGATTATAATGACAGTGAATTTCACATTGGAACCCATGAAGTCCAGAAGGAAGTGGGCTAACATTTTTCAAATGCTGAAAGAAAAGAATTATCAACTCAGAATCCCATACCCTTCAAAAAATGAAGAGGAAATCAAGATATTCTCATCTGAAGAAAAACAAAGAGAATATATTGCTAGGAGACCTTCACTAAAAGAGTGGCTAAAAGAAATTCCTTGAAAAGAAAAGAAATGGTAAAAGAAGGTACCTTGGGACATCAGGGAGGAATGAAGGCTGTGGAGCAGCGTTTTCAAAAAGAATCTGGAAGATAATAGATGTCCAGATTTGAATATAACCTGAATTTATTTTCTTGAACACACAGAAATGCAAAGACCAGAGGATACAGATAGGTTATGAGTAGGTTCCAGAACAGACTTCCTGCTCCTTCCTAGACATGTGATCATGGGTGAGTCACACATGGGAATGAAGATTGTTGACTGTCCACCATGTGCGCGTAGAAGCTGCCGTTACATGTGGTCTTTCCACATCCTACCCGAGAGTGAAATAGTTCTATATTTTTTTGATTGACATCAACTGAGGATTGGAGGGATGAAAGTCACATAACTAGTGATAGAGCCAGAATTCAGGCCTAGGTTTTCAGAGTCACAAAGCCAATGCTCTTCTGACTGGTCATGCTGCCGGCCCCACCTCACAGGACCTGTAAGACGGGAATACTAGTAACAGGCAGTTTCTTTCGTGTCTACTCAAAGCTTACATATTCAGGCTAGAGCTTATTCCTTGGAGTTAGGATTCAATAAAGAGAATAAATGTGAAAACATCGACAAATAAACCAACATTATGTGTCCTGAGTGCAGATATGTACTCAGCATGTAGACCCTAGTATGTAAATATATGTAGAGTATGATGTGTCCTCATGAAAATGTGTGGTGAAATAATTATTCAAATTTCAGTTTCTCCTTATGTTCCTCTTAGATGGAGAATCATAGACTCACTCAGACTGTATTATGAAAATCTATAGATATGAATGGATCCTCAATTAGAACTACAAGAATCAGTGGAAAAGTTCTCGGGAGAGACCTTTGACATTTCTTTTGTGGGCCATGATTCAACTTCAAAAGAATCTAAAGTTCTGTCCACTTTTGCTCTCTCCGTGGCTTACTCCTTGTTTTTGCCTCCTCTGAACTTCTGACTAGCAAATTTTTGTCATGACCTTCAGGCGTACATTACATGGTGACCTTTTAGCTCTAGGTTCTACATGAAATACCTCTCTAGCTTAATATCTGTTGGTGCAGATTGCCAAGAGAGGAAATTGGTTTGGCTCAAGTTGTCTTTTATTGTCAGATCTCATCATAAGCCATTGGTTACCCCATGTATTGATGGCTTGGTATATAGCAGAAACATTAATACTAAATATTTGTTCAATGAATCTGTTAAACAAAGGTGCTCAAGTTTCAATTTCTATTTACCAGAATTGTGAAGAAGGAGTAAAAGGGTTCACATGGTATAAAAATCATTGCTCCTTCAGCTCTGGCCGGAAATGACCCAGGGACTTTCCAGCTATGTAGAATGTTGGTTCCCAAATGATTTCATTAAAAATTTAAAGTTCCACACCATAGGCTTTTACTGGTAGAAAATTACAGATTATATATCAATCCTACCATTAGCTTGAGTCAGATTTTTATTCAGCCGGAAAATATGTTTTAACTAATTTTAGCTCAAGTATGAACTAAAATCAGTATTAAGATATACTTAGTACGGCCATGAGGTGGAAAACATTTGAATTTATAATTTTGGCTTGGCATTTCAATGGGGTGGAGAATATATAATATTTCCATCTCTCTTCCATTGTAACTGAATTTCACCCAATTCCACTCCCTATTCCTGGGTTAATCTAACCTTTCATTTTCTATACTTCTAAGCTGCTTAATATTATTAGAGAAATTCAGGTAGCTCTGCCAATTGGATTTACTCCAGACCCACAGTGTTTAATGTCAGCTGGGCCTTATGTGCTAGTCTGTATCCCTTTTTATTCAGTTTTTTAACTTCTCATAAAATTCTCTGTAACAGTTAGTTCAAATCTTTTTAATATAGCCGAAAGCCCTAAAACTCTCTCCATCATCATCCTCTGATTTCTTTGATGCCATCTGATCACTGGCTCTCAGCCCAGCTCAATCCCTTTCTCTGGTTTTGTAATACTTATCAAATCCACCTTTCTAATTATTTTCCACTCAGAAGTAAAGTGTATACCAATAAAATGTATTTTTAACAACACATATAAGCAAATTAAATATATTTATTAATAAAATCTGGGTGATGATGCTTATACATTAGAATATAGAAACAGAAGTCCTATTATGGATACAGAAATAGTAATATAAATAAATATTTTCATTCTGATTTTTCTCATACACTAGCCATCACATACATAGACTATGTAGATATGTGAGTTCAGTACTAGAATAAAGATTTATACTCCAATTAGTAACTTCAGGTTAAGTTTTAAATGAATCTATGTTTGAAAAATTAAGCCATATGACTTTGGGAAGAGTACTGATGTTTCAGAAATGGAAAGCTAATTTTTTCATAAGTTGTATAAGTATAATGGAATATATCTTCCCTATTATACATCACAGAGAATCATCGATTCATTTATTCAATAAATATTTATTGAGACCATATGGTATGCTTAGCACTGTTGTAGAAATTTGGAATACTTTTGTGAATAAAATGGACTAAAAACTGTTACTTAATTGGGCTTATCTTCTTGTGATGGGAGAGAGAATAATATGCAATAAATATGAAACGTAGGTATATTATCTGGTACATAAGAAAATGATAAGTGCTGTGGGGGAAAAAAAAACAGACTTCAGTGAGAAGTTAATTTGTTTGTTGTTTATTTTCTCTTTCTGATGTCCTGTCAGAAAGAAGGTAATATTTGTGTAAAAAATCAATGGTGGTAAATCCAGGAAAATTTTTATTGAAGAAAAAAACAAGTTATTGCATCATTTGCTTAAATTTTTGCTAATTTAGAATTTAACTGAAATATATAAAAATCACAAATACAATGTAGTATATTATATATAGTATATCACCTCACAGTTTATAAACTGAAATGCCTCTTAGGGTTTCAAATTCCATTTTAATGGGCAATTTTTACTTTTTGAAGTCTTCTTACAATTTCTTGGAATGTATCCTTTCTCAGTGGCATTGTTTATTTAGGTTATCTTATGCTATATCTTGCTTTGACAAGGATGTTAATATTTCAATGGTAAAACATCCAATTGCCTTACCTTAAAAATGCTTTGGTGAATTGTTTTTCTATTTTTATGAAAAACGTCATTGCAATTTTTATAGTGATTGCATTGAATCTAAAGATCACTTTGGGTAGTATGGATATTTTAATAATATTATAAATAATTTTTCCAACTCATGAACATGGGGTATCTTTCCATTTATTTGTGTCTTCTTCAATTTCTTTCATTGATGTTTTATAGATTTCATTGTGCAGGTTTTTCAACCCCTCAATTAAATTTATTCCTAAGTGGGGTTTTTATGCTATTTTAAATGGGATTTAAAAAAATTTTTTTTTCTGTTAGTTTTTTCTTAGTGTGTAGAAACACTACTGATTTTTGCATGTGGATTTTGTATCCTGCAACTTTATTGAATTTATTTATGCTGTTTTTCAGTGGAAGCTTTAGGGTTTTCTATATAAAAAATCATGTCATCTACAAAGACAATTTAACTTCTTCCTTTCTGATTGGGATGCTTTTCTTTCTTTCTCTTGCCTGATTACTCTGAAAGACTTCCAGTACTACGTTGAATAGAAATGAAGAGAGTGGGCATCTTTGTCTTGTTTCTAATCTAAGAGGAAAAGCTTTCAACTTTTCACCCTTGAGTATGATATTAGCTGTGTGCTTGTGACACGTGGCCTTTATTGTGTCTAGGTTCATTCCTTCTATGCCTAATTCATTGAGAGTGTTTATCAAGAAAGGATGTCGAATTTCTTCAAATGCTTTTTCCGCATCTATTGAAATGATCATATGGTTTTGTGCTTCATTGGGTTAATGTGGTGTTATCACAATTGTTGATTTGCATAGGATGAATCATTCTTGCATCCCCGGGATGAATCTCATTTGATCATAGTGAATGATTTGAATCCCATTTGATCATGGTGAATGATGCTTTTAATGTGCTGTTGAATTCAGTTTGTTATTACTTTGTTAAAAATTTTTGTATCTGTGTTCATCAGGGATATGGACCTATAATTTTCTTTTCTTTTAGTACCCTTGTCTGGTTTTGATACCAGGGTAATACCTGATATGTATCTTGTATATATATCTGAGATACATATATATATATATAATATCTTATACTACATAAAAAGTCAACTGAAAATGAATTAAAGACATAAAAATAAGACCTGAAACCATAAAACTCCTAAGAGAAAACATAAGAGAAAAGCTAGACATTGGCCTTGGCAATGACTTTTTAGATAGGACACCAAAAGCTCAGGCAACAAAAGCAAAAATAAGTGGGAATATATCGAACTGAAAAACTTCTGCACAGCAAAGGAAACATTCAATAAGATGAAAAGACTGCCTATGGATGTTACCACCCTCTGAGTGGAAGTTTTCTAGGTTCTTCATCATCGTTTGGAGAAAAGAATTTCAGGACACACCAAGTAAGCCAAAGCAACAGTTTTTATTGAAAGCGAAAGTGAAAGAAGAGTTGGCAGGCTCAAAAAGAACAGCTGCACTGAAAGGAAGGGGTTTTTGGTCTTACAAAGTTTCATTAATTGAAGGGAGGAATATTCAAGGCTAAGGGGTTGGTTTTTGCTAAGAATTTGAGTAGTATTTCCTAGAATTGGGTTCCCTCCCATTTTCATGATTTATATAGTTGTTTCAGAACTGTCATGGTGACAAGGGTTGAGAAATTTTAAAACCACAATGTAAATGATATTATAATAGCCAAAGTTCATGTAAGGTGACCTAGATAGCTGACAAACCAGTTTGAAGCTGGCTCTTGTTTGTGGTTATCAAACCTCCTTAGAGAGACTAACACTTGCACCAACTCTGCAAGGCTCTGCTTCCAGGCTTAACCCTGTCTCCTACTCTAACTTGAACAGGGAAAAAATATTTGCAAACCTTATATCTTTTAAGGGGTTGATATCCAAAATATATAAGGAGCTCTCACAACTCAACAGCAAAAAAAAAAAAAAGCAAATAACCTTACTTATTTTAAAAATGAGCAAATAACCTGAATAAACATTTCTCTAAAGAAGACATAAATGGCCAACAGGTATATGAAAAGATGCTCAGCATCACTAATCATCAGGAAAATGCAAATCAAAATCACAATGAAATTACCACCTCACACCTGTTAGCTATTATCAAAAAAGATAACAAGTGTTGGTGAGGGTGCAGAGAAAAGGGAACCCTTGTACACTTCTGGTAGCAATATAAATTGGAGTAGCCATTATGTAAAATGGCATGAAGCTTCCTCAAAAATTAAAAATAAAACTGCCATGTGACCCAGCAATCCTTCCTCTGAGTAAATACCTGAAGGGTATGAAATCAGTACCTCCTGGATATATCTACATTCCCGTGTTCTTTGCACCATTATTTGCAACAGGAAGATATGGATACAACCTAAGTGTCTACCAACAGATAATGTATAAAGAAATTATAGTCTATATACACAAGGCAATATTATTCAGCCTTAGAAAAGATCCTGCCATTTGTTGAAACATGGATGAAACTAGAGGACATTATGCTAAATGAAATAAGCAAGACACAGAAAGAAAAATACTCTCTCTCTCTCTCAAATGTGGAATATATTAAAAACCATCAAATATGTAGAAACAGTGAGTATAACAGTGGTTATCAGAGATGGGGGGAGAAGGAGGAAGGTTGTGGGGAAGTGTGGTTCAAACAGTACAAAGTTGTGGTCCCGTAGGGTAAATAAGTCTAGAGATCTAAAGTATAGCATGAAGGCTATAGTTAATAATATTGTATTGTATATTAGAAATTTGCTAAGAGAGTAGATTTTGGATGCTATTAGCACCAAAACAAGGAAAGTTACTACGTGAAATACGGGATATGTTAATTGGTTTTACTGTAATAATCATTTGATTATGAATATATATAACAAAACATCATTTTGTACACTTCAAGTATATACAATAAAAAATTGGAATAAATGTTTTAGTGAATGCTGAATATAAAAACTAAGAAATCAGCTAGAGAGTAATCTGGGTACTCCAGATCATTTTCCTAATACAACTTTGGAGTGAAAATAACTATTACAACAGAACCAGATGCAACATGTGGCCTAGAAATGAAGTTCAAAACTGATTATGGGTTTGTGTTCCTGGGTAGTTACTCTTAACTTTATCAGTCAGTCCAACTGACTTCTAATTTATTTAAGAGAACTTCAGTGTCTTTGAAATCCCTGATTTTTTATCTTATTTGACAGGCTTTCATTAGCTAGAATATGCAAATAAAATCTATGAAAAGAACAGATGAAAATTATCAATAAATTTTAGGTACTGAAATTATAAGTGCTTCCTCATTAAATTGCATTCTTAAAATATTTGTATACTCTTGAGGTCTTAAAATCTTTTGGGGGGCTACTCCGAAGAAATAAAGTTTGCTTCAGACTGCCAATTAATTATTTATGAAGAACATAATAAATAAATAGCTTTAGTAATTCACCTTTAAAACAGCTTGAAGAGAGAACTTTAATAAATTAACACTGGCTTTTATTTTAGTTTTGGTTTTGGTTGTTAGTCCCAGACCTAAACTTCACAATGAGTCCTATATCCCTTTCCTCTGATTTAAGTACTTGTCTACAATTTTTATTAAAAAACCATTTAGAGATTTGTATTACAACCAAAACTCAGACTGAGTCAGTTGGTTTCAGTGATAGGTTTCATCATAAAATGTTCACCCTCCTCTATAAAGATGATAAGTACTATAGTACCTTTTTTTCACTGAATGATTATGGATTTCTATAATTTAGTTTAATGATATTGCCATTATAATTCAATCTCTTAAGGACTTTGATTCAGGACATCAGAAATTATAGGAAGTCATCAGTTCATTCATGTACAGTTATGACTTGTGCCATCATTGAGATTGTATGGATGTTTTTACAATTTTATTCCATGTTTTCTGTAGGAGTTTGTCACTGAAGTTAATAGAAAATCCTGAAATAAAACAGAAAGATGGAACCCTGTGGGCACTGCTGTGGATAGTTAATGTTATGTGATGGTCACTCATGGGACTCAGATAACCAAATCAATTTTTATCAGTAGTCAAAGCTGCTCTGATGAAGCTAGTTCAAGTTAAATGGAATTTTTCAGTGTGATCAGGAAATGTTTTATTAAAACTAGAGAAAAGACGTAATTGAAGCAGCGCAATGATACTATTTCCACATGAGTACAGATGGATGCATGATCAATACTATATCTTAGTCATAATTTACACATGGAGATTTCAGTGTTCCAACTTTATTGATGGGGTCTTTAAGTGGTAAAAATTTTTCATGCTATATTATAAATTTTCTTTGGGTAGGTGGAAAATATTTATTCAATAATTTCTAATTTTTTCCATTATTTATTTTATAGCCAGAGTATGGTATATGAAGTAAGAATAGTTGACACTATTCAAAGTTATTTTAAACGACACCAGAACTATTTCAAATAGGTAAATAGTTAACTGTTTTAAATAGTTAAAAGAGACATACTTTTTTTTTCATTATGCAGTTTCATTTACAACTTTAAGTTGTATGTGGATAAGTGGGTATTTTATGTATGTATGTAAGTGGGTATTTTAAAAAATGGAAACTGTATATTCTTATAATATATAAGAAAAAATATGCTCTTAGTATCCATTCTATGAAGTTCTAATGAGACTGTGTCAATTATTACATTATTTTAAATTACTTTAATGGAAGGTTATTTTCAAGAGGTTTTAATTTTTAAAAAGCATCTTGATTCCAGTGCAATAAATGTTGTTTATAAGCAAAGAGAAGAAATTAAATAGAAACCTACTAGGTCTTTGAATGACTACACAATTTCCACTTGATAGAAGCATTAACATTTAGATTCAAAGGAAACTAATTGAAATTCAATCTAATATTTTTGAAAGACAGTTTTACTGTAGAAAAAAATAATAGCATCACATGATGACTATATTATGTTAGAGAATATCCACTAAGTTAGCAAAGATGTTTGCAGATACAGCTACATGAAATTTCTGACCTTACATACACATTCTTGCCAAAATTTTTCTTGACCCTGACAGTGACATGGTCAACTACTAGTCTGGCTTTTTTGTCAAGGAGTCTTCATGTGCTTGACCAAAGTTTTAAACTACTATTTAACTTTCTATTATTCAGGATTAAAAAATCCCAGTTGTTTAAGATATCCTTATTTCACATATTATTTTCTAAACATTACATTTTATTTGTTGCTTTTCTCTATTTCCAGTTTATCAGTTTTCACTTGAAATGAGTTGTGATTGGATGTAACTAATTTTTTAATAATCATATCATAACTGGTCCATTCAAATGACTGTTAGAAATAGTCATTTGGGGAGGCAATGCATATTGAATACCATCAACTACTCTTCATACTTCAGAATGGATTTCAATTCCTGTAAACAAAGCTAAAGAGAGTTAAGATGTGCAAACAAAGTTGGTTGTTGAACTGAATTAGATTTCCGAAGCCATGAATCTTTTTTCTGGAATTGACTGGTTTCTGGTTATTAAATTGACTTTAATAACCAGTTTAAAAAGAAGTCTTATGAAATTATTCTGAGCAATGCCAACACCTTCCAAGGTGATTATTTTGAAAAGACTACACTTATTTGGATGTACGTTATCTGATATTTGTTTAAAAATCCACCTCAATATTTTATAGACTCTGGTACTAATTTAGGGTTCTAGAGAACCTATCCTGCATAGAGATTTAGAAAGCTCTAGGCCATAGCAAATATATTATAAAGAATGCTAATGATCTGATGAATACTACCTTCTATTTTTCAAAAAGTCTTTTTCATTTATTAATTCATTTCATTCTTTCTTAATTCAAAGTGTGGATATATCAGTAAGCATTTTTCAACCCATTTTATAGATTTGCAGAGTCACAGTTCATATTTTCCTTCAATTGGTTTTATCAGCTGGCTACCTAGTAGGACTAGAAAACAAGTTTCCTGATTTCTAATCTATGATTTGAAATGTCTGCATTTCCCACTATCCCTGTTGCTGTACTCAGGAAATGTGCTTGCAAAATTAAAGAAAAATTCATCATAGCAAACATGTGAATACTTGCTCTGTCTTTTGTTTATTGATTGCTGATTCATCCTCAATTCTTGAGCTCTACTTGTGCATAGTTTTTTTTTTTTTTTTGCATAGTTTGTTTTTATGCAATCTTATTTTACAAATGAGCTCCTTGCTCCTGTCTTTAGTAAGTAATTCATTCCTGACTTCTTCAGTTTCCAAAATTACGCTGAATTCTGATCAATCTTTCCAAGTGCTGAGTAAAGGAAATTCTGAAGTTTCTAGAAGACTGGCTACCCTGAGGCTCTTGAGGTCTGCTTGGGTAAAACAGAATTTATCACATTGTTGGGTAACATGAAATTTGGACACAGTAACTTACAAGGTGGATTCAGAAAAAGCAAGAGATTCATGTGTGATTCCTCCAATAGAAGAAGATAAAGCTAATTGATAAAAGTAAGGTCCTATCCTTGGGTGCAAAAACTTAATTATACATCTAAAATGGAGATAATCATGGCAAAGAGAAGATTTTGTGGAAAAGCTATAGAGGAATTTAATTGACAATAAGATCAACAATATAGCTTCCCCAAAATAGTTGATCTTAAATTACATTTGAAATATGGTATCTAGAAAAAGGGAAATGATGTGCTCAGTGAACGCTCATCAATTGACATTTTCATTCATCACCTAGTGAGTCCCCACTGTGTGCCAGACATGGCTGGAGCATCAAGGATATATGGATACTTTCTGACATCTACCACCTATTCTCAGGAACCTTGCATTGCTCAAAGGAGTGATGTCTTAGTTGCGTATAACAAAATACCAGAAACTAGGTAATTTATATAGAAAATGAATTTATTTCTTATAATTATGGAGGTTGAGAAGTACAAGGTCAAGGGGCCACATCTGGTGAGAGCCTTTTTGCTGGTGGGGACTCTCTGAAGAGTCCTGAGGCAACACAGAGTATCACATGGTAAGGGGCCAAACATGCTAGTGTCTCTCTTCCTCTTTTTATAAAACCAGCAGTTCCACTCCCCTGACAACCCATTGATCCATTAATCCATTAATGGACTAATCCATTCATGAGGGCAGAGCCCTCATGATCCAGTCACCCCTTAAAGGCCTCACCTCACAGTACTGCCACACTGGGGATTAACTTTCAACATGAGGTTTGGAAGGGATATTCAAACCATAGCAAGTGATAAAATAATCGAGCCATTCAGAGAACTGGGAAAAGAGTATACCCTGGCAGAAGGAAGAGCAAGAGTATACATACAAAGGCCCTAGTTGTACAAGGGTGTGAGCAGTCATGACCTGTCTCAGGAATGGCAAGACATATGAGCAGAGGTGAGACTGATAGGAGACAAGGTGGGACTCATAGGCAGAGGTGAATCTTGTGGGGCACAGTAGGTCATGATAAAGATTTTAGATGTTATTCTAAGTTCAATGGAAAGCACCTGGAGAGTGACAGGTCTTCAAGGATTGACAAGGTCTTTTCATTTTCATAGGCCAGCACCACACCCTTTCTCTGTCACCTCAGATCCACAAGCAAATGCTCAGTGGGCCCTTTCTATTATACTTTGTACTTCCATGGCATTTTGTTTTATTTTTAATTAATAGTTTTTATCCTCCATTATTTCAATTCTCCTCTCTGCTAGGGCTACTGTCAGCCTCCTTCACCCTTGGATAGCTGCTTACAAATATTTTTTGACTATTAGTGCCTTTAGCAACACAAATTTGTCACTTCTAGAGGAAATGTATCTCCAAAGCACATGTTCTATTAATGGGAAAATGTCATCATTAACTTTCTATACAAAGAAAAACATTATTAAATATTAATCCAAAAATCAGACCAACACAAACCCCTTTCCAGAGTCATTAAGTTCTATCATGTGCTTAACATATTTAAAATTTTCCCCACAGCTTCAGATAGGAATAGATTGTTTGTGCTACTCTTAAGTATTTTTCTTGCAACAAAAAAGGTAAAATACAGACCACAAAAAGACATTTCACAGTTGATTCCTCATAAGTGTCTACCTCTTTAAAAGTTGCTAATCATGACATTGAATTTTGTACCCCACTATTTTGCTGTGTATATGCTGTCCCAGGTCTTTATCACTTTTCTTAATTACTTTTTTAAGATTACACTGAATTCTTAGCTTATAAAAAAAAAAAAAAAAAAATATCCAGACATGATCGGGAATTACTTTGCATCTTATAAAAATGAGGCTCATAGGTTGTGGCCACTCTTCTTTTTAAATGACTTCTCTCTCTGCCTTATGATTACTGTCTTTATTCTACTGGGTTCAAAACAGATTTAGATTTTTCCAGGCTATTTTCAGATTGGTTCCTTTAATTTTTTATGCACCTTTGGATTTGGAGAAGCAATTTCTCTTTGCAGTAATAACAAACCAAACCTTAAAATCTGCTATTCTCCTAACACCTACACACGTGTTTGTATAGGTCTATTTATATTTAGCCTCATGTTTGGTCACCATCTCTATAATGTGTTCACATCAGACTAGACCCTCTGAAGTTACCTTCTTCTGAAAAGATCCAGTCATCACTTTAGATGTGGTACATCATTATTTTATTATTCTTGTTTTCCTTTTTTTTTTTTCCTGCTGATGTACTCCTGCTTTTCTTCCTAGCCCCTTGCTTACAGATCAGATTTGAAAAAGTCTCATTTCTAACCATCTTCCATGTTAGAGAATGTGAGGATTTATTTATTCACCTTATTTTGATTATGGATATGTCTAAAGGCTGAGGTAGAGCAGAAAAAAAGGAAGAAGGATGAAGACACTGGCTGGACTATAGGATGTCTACAGCTCTAAGCCAAAAACTGTAACCAAACTCTGAGAACCACCAAACTATGGTGCTATCTCGTTAGTGAGGTAACACTGAATGAAGCTGAATAGTTCTGCCCTATGCCTCTGTATCATTGCCTAATACTGTACATGTTTCTGGTTGCTTTTTGGAAACTAATGTTAAGTTCCTCATTCTTGATGCATTCATTTAAGAACCCCTGTTGTTGGTTCTAGCATTTTTCAAAAATCTCAAGAATCTTCTAATTTTGAAGATTATTTACAGTATTTGTGTGCCACTGTTATGTGTCTGGATGATTCTATTGTCACATATAGTATGGTAAGAGAAGGAGCTTTGAAGTTCTGTAATCCTTTGTTCAGCTCCTGGCCTCGCTATTTATTAATACTAGCTGGATAAATTTGGACTAATTATTTAACCTCTGTAAACCTTGGTTTGTTTATTTATAAAATGGAAGTTATAGTACCTACCTCATTGGATTGTTATAAGGGAGAAATGATATTTAATACGTTAAAGGGAGCATCACTATTCAGAGTCCCAGTCCCCAGAGTGTCTCCCTCCTGCTCTGGCCAGCCTGGTGCTGCCAATCTTCTCATTATTCAGCAATGATTGGCACATCAGGGAGCTTTCAGCACTCTGGTCCAGCTCTAAGATTGGTTGTAAAATGAATATAAACTATGATTGTATCTGTCTCTAATTATAAACTTCTAGAAGAAAGGGTACCAGGCATACGTAATTCTAGTCATGCAGTTGACATTTAGTAAAGATTTTTTTTGTATAGATGATCATGATTTATTGAGGAATAAAAAAATAAGCAAATAATTTGGGCACACATGTATAGTTGCAGTTTTAATTGTGTTCTTGCTGCAAATAATGATTGTGAAAGAAATTATATTAAAATATCAAAGTTCTTGCAGGCTTAAAAGCACTTTTTAAATACTTTTGTTAGAAATCACAACTATATCTCCCATTTAGAAATAGAAAATATCAAAGATAAGTTTAGGGGTTTATGAAAAGTAGTAAAGGAAATTACTGTCAGAATCTCTCTTTACTTCCGGTCATTCCCTGCTCATAGTTCAGGAACCAGACTTAGACTGGATGACTTCTGTCTAAACTAGGAGCATTATCCAGTTTAGCATTGAAATACAAGTTTATGAGCAGTTCCACCATATAGAAAAATTATCCTCAATTAAGGTTTAATATAAAATGAGGAAATCCGAATATTTTGAAATGTATTCTGCGAAGATGTATATAAATATTTATTCTCCTGGATTTTTGCACCTTCCTCTCACACACTTTTAAAAAAATTTATCTCTGAAATAAACTATTTACTCATATGTTAAAAGTTTGCTCTAGGAAGAAAATCGTATCGCCAATGCTCTCCAAGTAAAATGCTTTTAGGGGATACTTTTGAATGTTTTATTGGAGACTACTCAACAAATTGCAATTTTGGGTAGAGGGCTAAATGGATTTCTGTTTTATCTAAGTAAAAAAATAAAATCACTCAAAAACTTGGCTCTCTAGAAATATGTATCTGTGCATCATGTATGTGGTTTATGGCATCAAAGTTACAATTCAGTAGATTTCTAAAAGGCTTTTGAGATAGAGATTTAAATTTTTACAGATTCTAATTACAAGTTAGAAGTCATCTCACTGTGTGAAATTAAAAATGGAGACAATTAGAGAAAATTCCAGTTGAAAGAAAAATGCATTATGGAAAAAGCAATAAAAGCACACACACACACACACACACACACACACACACAAACAGGAAAGTAAAAATCACTTCTCAGTAGCTTCTATGATTCAACTGTAGATCAATAGCGTGTAGTTAATGCATTACCAGGAGAGCATTAATTTGCAATTACCGCAGGTGATCTGATCCTCTGTTCTGTCCATTGACACAAATGACCTTTTGCTGAAAGAGACTCTGTAGTCATTATTTTAAATAGAGCAACAGAACGGCAAAAGGAAAGTATAGGTCACTTTCAGTCCTAAGTATCTTACACCACACAAAGTAGGAACCTTCATATTTTAGCCCCAAGTGGTCACATGATCGAGTGTACTAGGCCTGAGAATGGGCGTGTCCGTCTGTGCACAGGGTGGATGTGATGTGCACTGTGTGGTGGTGGGTAAAAATGATTCCAGGGTGAAACTAAAAATGTCCTGAATTAAATACAAAATAACATAGACCTTTTGTAAACCTCTACTATGAGGAAAGATATGAGGTCTGTGGTTCAACTAAGCATCTGGTTTTTGGTACTTCCTTGTGAACATACAAGCCAGAAAGGTAGACAGTCTGATGCCCCAATAGCCACACATTCTTGAAGGAAAGTAGACCTCAGCTCTCTGGAGACCATGCTGTAATCATAAACAGTGTGGCAAAGACCCATACTGCGTTTTCCAGAGTCTGCTACACATGCAGTGGTGTCAATCTCAGAATTGCCAAATAGGGACAGGAAGCCTCAGAGAACTCCAAGTTACTCATAAATGCTTCGACACAAATGGGACTGCGTCAGATGTCTTGGGTTAGAAATACTAGCTCTGTTGCTCATTGGCTATGTGACCTTGGTATTATTAGATGTGTGAACATTTTATACTTCAGTTTTGTTATCTGTAAATTATAGATAATAATAACTACCTCATAGGATGGTTGTAAGGATTAAGTGTTATCACACATAAAGCACCTCAAGCAGTACAAAATAAGTGTGCTACAGATGCTAGATATTAACTATCATCATCATCATCATCATCATCATCATTATCATCATACACCCTGCTGGTAGTTTAATGCATTGCCACAGAATTTTAAAATAAAATTATAGCCCTCTATTCTAGCTTTTGACTAGCATGTATCTTAGCTCAGGTTGACAGAAAACAGAGCCTGAGGAAAGGGTCAAGTGTTAATGCTTTGTTTGGAGATAAAAATCTAGAATAGCAAAAGTAAAAGACAATGGAAATGATACAGAGATAGGTGGGACTTGAATATAAAGTAATGCATTACTGCATTAGCCACTGCTTCACAAGTTGCAAAGAGACACAGAGAGCCGATTGGCCACATAGGACAGCTCCAGGTAGATTAAGAAAGCAGTTCCTTGTGATAATCTATCACAGGGAAAGCTGAGAGGCAATGTATCTGCCATTTTCTTCTGCCTTCTCTCCCATTGGTTGAAGTTCATCCTTCTGGAGAGTTAACGGCCCCCATCCTTTTGGGTTTTATTCCCTGATGAAAGCCTCTCCCACACCCTATGGCCTGACCCAGTATAGCACTTTATTCAGTATATTAATCTCTTTCATCCTCATGGTTATAAAGCCCCTGGTTGAATATTCATAGTGACAGATAATTTATTACTGTACATGTTATGAAGTTGAAGTATAAGCAATTCTGCCTCATATTTTGGAGAACCTGCCTCCATATGTCTTTTATCCTTTGGTCCTACTTCTTTCAAAGCCAGACAGAATATATCCATGGTATTTTCATAGTAGCATAAAATTTCAGAAATGGAAAGAACCTTGACAGCCCATAAGTAGTTGAACATTATATTCACATGACTATGAGTGGTAACACAGATGAATAAAAATAGCATGTAATTTTATAATAATAGTTTTACCATACTATAACTAGATCAATTCACTCCCAGAATGAGATACAGAAGAATAAGAAGTTGGATGGTCTCAAGTAAAATTCAGCGTGCTGGTAGAGAATTCACTTGGTACCCCAAGGCTTCCTGGAACTGGAGAAATTAAGACAGCAGTGACCCAAGCATGGAGAAGTGATCCCCGCTTACAACTAGAAACCCAGGGGAAGTGCTCTGAAATGCTTTCAGTAATGTGCTTTAAAAACTGACTAGCATACATGCAAAACATCTCCTAAAGCTATTAATCAAAAAGGGATTTGACAAGCAGATGGGATTTGTGCCTTTCTAGAAAAGTGTCTAAAATGGGCATTTTAATAACTTGATATGGGGAATATCATCCTTTTGCCCTTTCTCCATTTATTCCTTGGTCGGAAGCACCAGTGATCCATTAATCATCCAAAGAGTCAAGCAAAGGAGAAAGAAGACAAGGAAACGAATAAATAAGGTATAGAAAACAGAGGAAGAAGGTCCTTGACAATTGACAACTTTATAAAGGAAAACAACTCATCTATACTCGTCTTCATTTTTTTCCTCATGGTTAGGTATATTTTAAGAGTAAACTAAACCACTGTTTAAATCAGTCAGTCAAAGTCCCATATATGATTAAAGTTTGCTGGTAGGTCAATCTGGCCATTTGGAAGTTTTACCCATTCTAATTGTCATGGTAAGAACTGTAGTTTTATTTTGATAGTACCTGGCATTCTAGTGCCTGGACATTATGATAATTATCTTAACTATCTTAAGCCAAAATCATGTAAAGAATTGATCATTAAGAGTACATAAATACCTTCCCAAAGTCTAACTATAATTCACAACCAGTCTAAGTATGTTATAACTTTCCAAATTACAGAACACAATTATAATGGTTAACCCTTATATAGAATTTAAGAGACATATATTTTTTAACCTAAAAGTTATATTAATTCATTTATACCTCTAGTAATCCTATGAGATAGGTTTTGCTATATGTTTATGTCCCCTCCAAATTTATGTATTGAAATGCTAACTTCCAATTTGATGGTATCATTAATAGGGCCTTTCATAAATTGACTAGGCAAAGAGGATGAAGCCCTCATAAATGGAATTGATGCTTTTATAAAAGCAACCCATAATCCCTTCCACCATGCAAGGATACAGCAAAAAGATGACTATCTACTTACAAGAAAGCAGGCCTTCACCATACACCAGATCTGATGGCACCTTGATCTGATGGCCTCCAAAACTGTGAGAAATAAATGTTTGTAAAAGACCTCTACAGGGAGAACTATGAAACATTGAGAAAGGAAATAGTAGAGGACGTAAACAGATGGAAAACCACACCATGCTCATGGTCAGCAGAATCAATATTGTTAAAATGTCTATACTACCCAAAGTGATCTACCAATTCAATGCAATTTCTATTAAAATATAAACATCATTTTTTGCAGATCTAGAAAAATATTTATACTATTAATAGTATCTCAAATGTAAATGTTGTTGTTTAAACCACAAAAAAAATATGGCATTTTTGTTATAGCAGCTCAAACAAACTAAGACACTTGTTATTATTGTCCCCATTCTATAGACAGGAATATAAAGTTACAAGATGTTAAGTAACAGAACTGTGATCTGAACTCAGACAATTTGGCTCAGAGTCTGTGATTTTAACCAGTATACTGTGTTGATATTTCTGCCCACTAAAATTGGTAGTATCAAAAGATAAACAATAATAAATGATGGTGAGGATGTGGAAAAACTACAATCCCCGTGCACTGCTTGTTGGGATGTAAATAGTGCAACGACTTTGGAAAATAGGCAATTTCTTAGAAAGTTAAACATAAATTTATGCTAAAACTCAGAAATTCCACTCTTGAGTATCTATCTAAGATAAACAAAAATATATACTCACAAAAATGACTTGAACACAGATGGTCATAGCAGCATTGTTTCTAATACTCAAAACTGATTACAATCCAAATTCATACCCACTTTATGAATGGATAAGCATAATATGGTACATCCATACAGCAGAATAAAATGGACTGATACCCCAGTAGCAGAGATTGTTTTAACATGTGTAAAAGACAGGCTAAGTGAAGATAAGCAGACACAAAAGACTGTAATATTTGTATTACGAAATTCTATTTATATGAAGTGCTCAGAAGTAGCAATTTATGAATACAGAAGACAAATCAGTAGTTTCCTGAAGCTTGTAGAGGCAGTGAGATGTGGTAGCTAAAAGACACAAAAAAATTTTGGGGGTGATTGAAATAGCCTAAAATTGAGTTGTGATAATGGCTGCACAACTCTATCAATTTACTAAAAATCAATGACTTATGTATACTTATAACAGGTGAGTGTAACGGTATGTAAATTAACTGTAAAAATGTTGTTTTTAGAAACCCACATACTTAGAGATAGCTTAAGTAATATGCATAATGAAGTTATTAAATACTGAAGTTTTGAAATCTGAATTAAAAATGATACACAGTGAAGAAAAATCTGCAAAGCAAATGAGAGGGATTTCAATAATGTATAGAAGTTCTATTTCTTCAAAGTCTTACTGGAAAATGACATAATACGTTCATTTAAGAATCCATTAATATTTAGTTTTCTTTTTTGTTGCGTCCTTTCCTGGTTTTAGTATCAGGGTGATATTGGCTTCATAGAATGTGTTAGGGAGGATTCCTTCCTTCTCAATATTGTGGAATAATTTCTACAGGATAGGCACCAGTTCTTTTTGTTGTTCTGGTAAAATTCAGGTGAGAAACCATCTGGTCCAGGACTTTTCTTTTCTGGAAGGTTTTTTATTGCTGCTTCAATTTCAGTATTTGATATTGGTTTGTTCAGGAATTCTACTTCTTCCTGATTGAGCCTAGGGAGCCTGTTTGTTTCTAAGAATTTGTCCATTTCCTCCCCATTTTCAAGTCTATGTTCATAAAGGTTTTTACAGTATTCATAGATGATATTTTTTATTTCTGTGGTATCAGTTGTAATTTCTCCTTTTTCATTCCTGATTGAGCTTATTAGCATCCTTTCTTTTCTGCTTTTTGTTAATCTAGCAAAAGGAGTGTTGATTTTGTTTATTTTTTCAAAGAACCAACTTTTTGTTTTATTGATCTAACAGACAGTTTTTTTATTATTGATTTCATTTAGTTCTGTTCTGATCTTTGTTATTTCTTTTCTTCTGCTGGGTCTGGGGTTGGTTTGCTCATCCTTTTCCAGTTCTTTGACATGATTCATGAGATTGTTGATTTGTGATCTTTCTGTCTTTTAGATGTAGGCATTTATGGATATAAATTTTCCTCTCAGGACTGCTTAAGCTGTGTCCCACAGATTTTGATAAATTGTGTCTCCTTTATCATTTAGTTCAAAGAATCTCTTGATTTCCATCTTAATTTCCTCCTTAATACAATAATCGTTCAGCAGAATTTTGTTTAGTTTCCATCACTTTGTGTAGAGATGAGAGTTTCTGTTGGAATTGATTTCTAATTTTATCCCACTGTGGTCTGAGAAGATGCATGGCATAATTTCTGTTTTTTTTAAATTTGTTGAGACATGCTTTGTGGCCTAGGATATGATTAATCTTAGAGAATGTCCAATGAGCTGATGAGAAAAAGGTATATTCAGTGGTTTGGGGGTAGAATGTTCTGTAAGTGTCAGTCAGGCCCATTTGTTCTAGAGTTTTGTTTAAGTCCATTGTTTATTTATTTTCTGTTTGGAGGATCTGTCATGTTCTGTCGGAGGAGTGTTAAAGTCCCCATTTATTATGGTGTTCCTGTTTATCATTTTGTTTAGATTAAGTAGGATTTGCTTTATGAATCTGGGTGCACCTGAGTTAGGTGCATAAATATTTAGAATTGTTATGTCTTTTTATTGAATTGTACTCTTCACCATTATATAGTGACCATCTTTGTCCTTCATTACTTTTGTTAATTTGAAGACTAAGTTACCCAATATCCCTTATGAATATGGATGCAAAAATTCTCAACAAAATCCTAGTGAACCGAATTCAGGTGCTTATCAAAAAAATAGTCCATCACAACCAAGTGGGCTTCATCCCAGAGATGCAGAGATGGTTCAACATACGCAAATCTATAAATGTAATTCACCACATAAACAGAAGCAAGAACAAAGACCATATGATCCTCTCAATAGATGTAGAAAAAGAATTCAACAAAATTCAGCACCATTTTACAATAAGAATGCTTAACAAAACAGGCATAGATAGGACTTACCTAAAAATGATAAAAGCCATGTATGACAGACCCACAGCCAACATCATACTGAATGGGGAAAAATTGGAAACATTCCCGCTTGGAACTGGAGCCAGACAAGGTTGCCCTCTATCACCGCTTCTATTCAACATAATGCTAAAAGTCTTAGCCAGAGAAATCAGACAAGAGAAGGAAATTGAGGGCATCCAAATAGGGACAGAAGAGGTCAAACCATCACTCTTTGCTGACAGTATGATCTTATATCTAGAAAACTCCAAAGATTCTGCCATGAGACTACTGGAATTGATAAACAAATTCAACAAAGTCTCAGGTTACAAAATCAATGTACAGAAATCAGTAGCATTCCTATACAACAACAACAGTCAGACTGAGAACCAAATCGAAGAGTCAATACCCTTCACAATAGCAACAAAGCAAATAAAATACCTAGAAATATATTTAACTAAACAGGTAAAAGACTTCTATAGGGAGAACTGTGAAACAGTGAGGAAGGAAATAGCAGAGGACGTAAACAGGTAGAAAACCATACCATGCCCATGGGTTGGCAGAATCAACATTGTTAAAAAGTCTATACTACTCAAAGTAATCTACAGATTCAATGCAATTTCTATTTAAATACCAACATCATTTTTTGCAGATATAGAAAAATATTTATACTATTAGTAGTATCTGAAATGTAATGAAATTATTGTTCATGAACTTTGCCAAATTTAAAAATAAGCACATTTAAATGAGATTGCCTAATTAAGATATACTTAGAGGCATTCCTAGATTTCTCCAATGTGTCCCATGTATTAAAGTATTAAAATTAGAATGTTTTCTTAAAAATAAGCACTAATCATACTTTGTATAAATGCTATGACTGATGCAAGTGCTTTAATTTTTAAAACTGTATATTATTTAGGAAAAGTTAAATAGATCAAGGAGATATTGGCTTTGAAGTTATCAATAACTAATATCAGCCTTAGTCTTGAAATTTATGTAATCAAAAAATATATGATGTAGAGGTCATAATTACAATTTATTCAACAAATAGTTACTGAGTGTCTAATAGATACCAGGCACAGTAATAAGAAGCAGACACATAATAAAAATATCATATAGTGATAAGTACTTTAAAGTAATTAGACAATTTGATAGTGACTAGGTGGCTGGATTGTCTGGTTGGGGAAATCTTCTCTGGAGAGGTGACATGTAAGCTGAGAACTGAATGAGAGGATTCAAACAGCTGTGTGAAAATATGGAGAAGAGTATTGCAGGCAGACAGGGCAAAACCCCTTGACATGCTTGACATGCTCAAAGAAGGTCAACAAGGCAGGGGCCAGATCATGAATGCTTTGTAGAAGGTGTTCCTATTTTTTCAAAGTGAGGCAAGTCATTATCTGTTTTCAGCAGTACTAAGTTATGATCTAGTTAATATTTTTAAGTAGTCATTCTAGCCGTTGTGTAGATAATTAATTTGAAGAGGATTGAGAATGGAAAGAGAAAACTATTCCAATAGGTCAGGTGAAAGACAATGATGGATTTTAGTAGTGAAAGCAGTGGAAGACACAACAAATAGATTCACAATATATTTTTTAAGTACTGCAACAAGACTTACTGAGAGATTGGATATTCAGAGATAGGAAAAGAAAGCAACAGGGGTTATTTCTAGGTTTTGGACTAGTGGAGTTGTAGGTTGCAGGGAGTAGGAAAACTAGGAATGCTATGCTAACCATGGTTAAGATGCCTAGGAAACATCTCAGTGGAGATGTCAGGTAGGTGTTTGTGTCTCCTTTTTTCTATGCTACTTTCCAGGCATGTCTCAAGCCTGAAAATGCATATATAACCCAATGCTGATAAATGAATGCATATCTTGTCTCCCAGCTATGTTGTGCTTGCATTTCTACTTTTTATGAATGCCTCACAGTGATTAGAATAATATTAGGCACAAAGTAGATACATGGATACACACTTGTACATAGATGCTAAGAGGAGAGATGATTGGCTTGGTGATTGTCTAGATCAGTGAATGTTTACAAATGTTTAGATCAGTGAATGTTTAAAAATGGCCAATAAGAACATAGGTATTGAATAGTTCAAGGGCCAGATTCAATAATCCCTTGTCATCCTCAGAAATATATTCCTGAAGCTGAATTTTAGAAGACCATCAATCTTTGAGGAAAAGATTAAAAGAAATAAAATTCACATTAAATGTATATTTTTAAATAAAATAAATGAAAGGTCTAGAAAGCATTTCCTTCCAAAGGGGAAAAATCTCTTTACATTTATTAGCCTTAAAAACATGCTTATCCATTTCCATAACTCACCTCCAAATATTCAAGAAGCATTTCTTATTTGTTGCACTCAACTGGTTAGATTTCCCACACACACATTTAAGGTTTTTGTGACTCATAGATCTTTTGCAAATTTTCAAACCAGATTCTCCTGGATTGAAATAGAAATGTTCTAGTTAAATACCTCTCTCACCCAATTCTCTGATCCTGCTCCACATAATCAGGAAAAAGAAGGACATTGCTTGCTGTTGGCTTCTTTTGTTTAAGGTGACAGATAATGAATCAGAAAGATCTTAAAAGTTCATGGAATTAAAGATTTGATCACAAAAATATAAACTTCCATTATCCTCAAATCAATAATTTAGTAAGACGAAAGAAAATAATAAGGATCAAAATATTAAACCTCTGTTTCAGATAGCTGGCTTAATCCCACAGTGATAGACATGTCAGATATTATAATATTTAGCATATTTCCTCATGTGGAAAATGATAGGATTTCAGTTGTCATGCTTTAAGAGCAGGAGCCATAATCTCATTATCATCTCCCTAAATCAATCACTACATCATGGTTATTAACTCCGTCTGGATCAAACCAGATGTAGTAATGTATATGAGGTGAGAGAAAAGTTCCATGACTCATAGTCGAGCCTGAAAACAATGATGCAAGCAAAAAATCAATTTAATCACTCATGAATTTATATGGCCAAATACACCACATACTACACATGCCTGGTCTTTCACAGCTAAATTAAGAATAATGTTGCATATTCATAGGGCCTAACCTCTCAAAAACACACAAAGTAAATGTGAGTAATCTAGAGGGAGTTAAAAAAAAATAAGCTAGTTCTATTGCGTGTTAGAGCATTAGGTAATGTTCATTATATTAATAGCTTCAGAATATAAGCAATGACTTAAATTGTGAAATTTTATAGACAAGACTGAAATATAAAACACATAAAATCCAGCTTACCCTACATTTACCTTATTTGTATTTTATTTAACCTAATTTATATGCAATAATTTATTTAAAGCCTGTAGTATATTAACTTGTAGGGAAGGGATGATAGTGAGATTTTAGTTTATATTCTCAAAGTATGACAGCTGAAATTCAGTCATTTCCATGCTGCAAAATTCTGTCTTATACGTTCATCTGTGATTTAGCTAATTGTTTGCAATATAGGTGTGATCATTTTCATCCTGGAACTCAAAGGAGTAATTCATTTTAGAAATTAGTTAATATGAGGCACAAATGTACACACCTCAAAAGACACTAGTTGTACATTAAGATACAAAATTCGGAACTTGAATAGTTATTCTTACCTCTGAATCAGAACTATTGTGTCACACATATACCAACACAGCCTTCCTGGTAAATAGTAATTCATGATTCCCATCTCATTTGGTCCTCACAACAGCTCTGTGTGGAAGGTTCATTCTGACAAAAAACAAACAGAATAGCCCCAGGCTGCTGCAGTCAGAAGTTTTGTTTGATAATAGAATGTGAAAAGAAACCAAAGGATTAGTGCATAAATTAGTATTTGTTGAATGAAAGAATAAATGAATTAGTAGGTAATTTTTGAGTAACAGAAAAAGATTTTTTGAAGAAATGATTAGTCTGAAAATTGTTCTCTTATGGTCAAAATGTAGAATAATCTATTAAACACTCCTGGCTGCATTCTCAGCAAACAGAGAGAAGGCCTTTATTGAGCACATGCAACAGTTTTATAGGACATATATTAGAGGAGAACAAATCATTTTTTTTATTTTTATTTTTTATTTCAGCATATTATGGGGGTACAGATGTTTAGGTTACTTATGTTGCCCTTGCCCCCCCACCAAGTCCGAGTTT
>NW_012153062.1:2550029-2557155 GCF_000956105.1 Propithecus coquereli
TTTATTCATTCACTGAGCAAATCATATGCCAGACACAGATCTTTATATGCTAAGCACTAAATACGTGATGGTCAACAAAACAGGTATAGCTCTTGCCCTTTTTACTGTGCCTCTGAAAGCTGGGGAATAAGATCCAAATAATAATATCTACCCTACATGTATTTTAGGCACCGAACTAGATATTAATACTTATGTATGTTTTTATTTGATATAATCCTCACAAGAATTCCATGATATATATATATGTAATACATGTGTGCATGTTTGCATATATATTTGCATATGTACATATGTATTGTGTATACATATAAATATTGTATGTATGTATATGTATGTGTATATAAACACACACACATACACACAATCTCCCTGTTTTCACATGAGAGCCAGGTAGCATTGTAGTAGTGATCAAAACAGAAAGCAGTATTGCACTGTGGTTACAAGACAGTATCCTGGGGGCAGACTGATCAGGATTTTAATCTTTGCTCTGCCATTTATTACCTATGTGATCTTAGTCAAGGTTTTTAATCTCTGACCTCTTGTCTACCCATCTGCTCATTGAAGAACATATTATAATATCACTAACCCAAGGTGTTATTATGAGGATTACATGTGGTGCTACATGTGAACATATTTAACACAGTGTTTGGTACATGGTAAGTAAACTAAGTAAATTTCAGACAAAGTGCAATAAGCGTAATGGAATTCGGGTAAAGCATAAAGAAATGACAGTTACAAAAGAACAGAGAATTAAGTATGTGAAATACATCAAAATTTTCTACCTGTAAGAGTTGTTTTGTGGGTTAGGATTTTTGGGCCCCTCTTGCTCTTCCTATGCCCCTTTAGTCTTTCCTAGACCATTAGACCCTTGAAGGAGTGTCTAGAGAAGGCACAGAAGCTCCATGCCTCTCCCTCATACCTTGTCCTGTGCATCTCCTCTATTTGGCTGTTCCTGAGCTTTGCCCTTTATAATAAATGGATAAACTGGAGTCCAGTGGGACAGCGGAGCACGCACGTGGGCATCATCATTCCCTGCCTGCCCATTCCCATAAAGAGTTTGAGATGCCTCACGAGCACAGGATTCTGGTGGAACCACATTACGTGAGAGTTCAGCGA
This sequence comes from Propithecus coquereli, assembly GCF_000956105.1. NCBI lineage: Eukaryota > Metazoa > Chordata > Mammalia > Primates > Indriidae > Propithecus > Propithecus coquereli. Next base: position 2,551,146 of record NW_012153062.1, read on the forward strand.
GATTCCCGGTGAGTACAAGTACAGAATGCAAGGGATAGAGGAAAAAAATAAAGGACACTGTGGCAAAGCAACCAGGCCCCAGCATTAGGATTTCTACAACTACAGGCTCATGCAATGAAAAAGGGCTGTGCTAGACGTGAGGGACAGAGAAACCAGATGCAACGCACAGTCCTGAATTGTATCTGGGCTTGGATAAACTAGCTATAAAAATATTTTGAGGCAATTAGAGAAATTGTCATGTGGATATTAGGTGACACTAAATAATTATTTATTTTATTAACTGTGAAAATATTGGCTATATATAAAAATGATTTTTAAAAAAAGATGTACACTAAAATTTTAAAAAGCTATGGTAATCTTTCGTAGGTGAATGGGTAAACAAATTGTCATATATCCATAAAACAGATCTTTTATTCAGCAATAAAATGAACTATTAAACTACAGAAAGACTTGGATGAACCTTAAATGCGTATTGCTAAGTGAAAGAAGTCAGTCTGAAAAGGCTAAATATCATGTGATTCCAATTATATGAAATTCTGGAGAAGGCAAAGCTATGGAGATAGTAACATAGGTCAGTGGTTGCCAGGGGATGGGGAAGGGTGGGAGGGAGGGATGAACAGGTGGAGCACGGGGGATTTTTAGGACTGTGAAGCCATTCTGTATAAAACTGTAATGATGGTTGCGCCATTGTGCATTTATCAAAAACCGTCGAATGGTACAACACAAAGAGTGAACCTTAATGTAAACTATGAACTTTAGTTAATAATAACACATCAATATTGGTTCTTTAACTGTAACAAATATACCATACTAATGCAAGATTGTGATGGGCATGCTTTTAACCCTGACTTGAGCATCACAAAAGCAATCCACGTAACCAAAAACATTTGTACTCCTGTAATACTTTGAAGTAAAAATAGTTAAAAAATAATAATAATGGGGAAACTGCAGAGATTGGGGGTTTCATGTAGGTATATAGAACTCTATGTATTATCTGCCCAATTCTGTAAATCTAAAACTGTACTAAAAAGCAAAGTCTATTAATTATTAAAAAAAAACTGGAGGCCAAGGGGATCCTTTAAATGTAGGGTTATCTGAATCAGGTCAGGTCTCCAAGACTCCAAATCCCCACTTAAGCAGTAAAAGCCTTGTAAATTCAATTCAATGGTAATATTCTGAGGTCTGCATCAGTATCTGAAAGACCAGAATGTTAAACCAAAAATGACAGCATTTTAGAATGCATTCCATGATAAGTGAAAATATCCTTCCAATATAAAGATGGAAAAAACCCTCTAAGTAAGAGAATCATAGATCCTAGTTTGGTCCAGGACAATCCCAGTTTACGCCAATTATCCTGATATTTTCATTAAGTTTCCCTGTTGACTCTCAAGTGTCACAGTTTGGATATTAAATTATATGGTCATCTCTAAGCATCCTCCTAAAACCCTCAGCCTAGAACTTTTATTGGTGTCTGTAATCTTTCTTCAGGCTGTCATACTCACAAATCATAAAATATGTGCCCTTTTAAATGAGAAATGCACAAATAAAACTGCTTCTTTGGACATTGTGTTCGTTTACCTGTAACCATGTTCCAGCGGATCCATCTTTTGAAGGTGAAGATCCAGCATTTTACTTTTAGATTCTTTGTCTTCATTAAAACAAACAAAAACTACCACACAATTTATTTCTCGGTTTTTTTTTCCCACAAAAATTACAAACTTTGTGAGCTTTGTATTTTCCATCTGTCTAGTGAAGGAATTTAAATGTCTTCAATATTTTTTAAAAAATTCTTTTTAAACAATACAAACCCTGTTGATTTGCTCCTCTAGCCTTCTATAGCTATGTATTGTGTTTACAGTGTATTAACTTGAATATTGGTAAAGTTGTTTTTTCTGTAGCACTTAACTCTTAAATAGATCATTCACTCTTAATCAGCTGAACTTTAACTTTTGGGTCCCAGAAATACTGGCAACTCAGTCAAAATTGTTGACTTACTGATAACAGCCACCACACACTACTTGCTCACAAATTTGTGTTCTTATCGATAATATATTAACCATCAAACAACTCCTGAATTATGAGTCCTTTGAGTTAGGCAGACAGTGTTATTTGAGATACTATTTTCACATTAACAAATTTTTGTCATTGTAGGCCAATTGTTTTCTTTTCTTGGAACGTTAAATGTCTGCTTAGTTGTTGAGCGACCATGTACCTTTATTCATCTTCAGGGTCCAGAAAAAAAATCCCAGGGGTTAATTTTTCCTATAGACGTTTCCTCTCCAGGCATTATGACTTACTCTCCTTCTGTGATCCAGATTCTATGTGGCATTTTAGTAATTGTGATAAATCAAGTTTTTCCAGCTGTGTTGACTCTGTTGAAGAACAAAGAATGCCTAAAATTAAGGATTTTAGTCATCTGATAGCTATGGTTTGGAGTTTCCTTTTCTTGCCCCACTTTTATGGTGCAAGGTGCTGAGATGCACAATGCTACCTGCAAACCTTGCACCACCACGTGGAATACTGCAGAGGAATTGAAAATTACTGTAGTAACTGATGCTGCACCAAAGCCCAGGAAGGTAAGAAATTATTTTAGTAGAAAAATCCTACTGTTTCTGAAGCACAGTGGCCACGCTTCCTCAAACTGCAACCACAGCTCTCAACCAAAGAATGGGCTGCATAGGATCCTGGTGTGTAGAAGATTCCCAGTTGTTACCACAGACTTTTCAGTCTTGTATTTCTGTCCTCAGAGAAGCAAGCCCATCAACAGTACTATCTATGGAGAGTCAGGATGGCAATCACCATTCTTTGGCCGTATGTGTTGTACCTGGCTCACTCATGTGTCTCTAGTCTCACATAAAAGGCAGGCAGAGGTGCTGTGTCTCTGTATTGTTCTCTTTTATTATTATTTCTTGGTTCCAGTCTTTACTGAGATCTGAATTCAGCTGGAGCTCACTTTTTTTTTTTTAATTTCAGGGTATTATGAGGGTGCAAACATTATGGTTACATTTTATGTCTTTGCCTCACCCAAGCGAGGGTTAGAGGCATGCCCTTCCCCTCTACAATGCTCCCCGTGTCCTTTAGTTGTGGGTTTACCCCCCGCCCATCCCCTAATTGGAGCTCACTTTTTAAAGGACAGATACAAGGAAGGGGGTAGGGACAGTCTTACCTGCAGGGCACAGCCCTTTGACTAATCAGTCCAGGCCATCTTCAGTCAAGTTATGGCATCAACAAAGTGCAACAGAGAAGATCAGTCCCACACTGAATAGTAGTAGAGTGGGTGGCCCATCACCTATGCTGCCTTCGTGAAAATACTTAGAGAACTGATGATTATGTTCTGTTTGGCAAAATGTGATTTGAATCTCAGTACAAAATACTTTAAAAATACTTTATTCTCTTCAGTCTCTATTTAGCTGAACTTAAGAAATTAATTAGATAGAGAATGAGCATAGACGAACACTGAAAAATAGACTTTCAAGCTCCATAAAATTCTTTCTTGATTGAAGGGGAAAAAGGAAAATTCACGTGCTTAGAATAATTTATCGGAGAATCTATAATTTAAGAAGCTAAATAAGAGAATAAGTAATGCAGTTGGCAATGAAATATATGATATACAAAATAAGACAAAATAAATGACTCCTATGCCATTTGGATTTGTCAATGAGTAGCAATTAAAAGACACCTTTGAAAATATTTAATAAAGCAGAATTGCTTATCTATCAGGCTTTTTTCTGAGCTGAACCTTTGAAAAACAACATCTGTGGGACTATTTGTTTGTTGCTCTTTTTTCCCCAATCCAATTTGTTATAGTCAGAACATAGAAAACTGAACTCAAAGCCAGATTTCTTAATAGGATGACATTTGGACAGCTATTTTACTTAGTGATCCTGTGCAGTTTAGTAGCAAAGCTGAAATAAGCCCTCTCCTTTTGGGGGAAACAAGATGGTATTCTGCTGAATGCTAGAATTTTATCACTTTGGGAAAAAAAAAAAAAAAAAACCTGCTTGAGAGACCTAAGAATATAAAAGCATTTGAGATCTCAGAAGGAGTTTAAATCAATGCACTGCCACAGTTACAGAGCAGATGAAAGAGCCTGCTGTCTCAATTGCCAGGAAACTACTTAGAAACTCTCACTTTGATTTCTTCACGTAGTCCGTTACATTACTGCTAAATGCAATATATAGGGACATCATGACTTTGATGTTGTACAGCTCCAACAAATGGAAACTAATATGATAGAACAACTAAGATTTTTTGTGGTTTCACGTGAATATACAAATATATCCCTATCTAGTTCCCTATTTACTGTGTATCTCCAGGGGCTGTCTTTTAACCTGTATTTTTATAAAATTATAATTTTGGTGTTTTATTCATGAACTCTAGTAAGCAATGCCATGTTTACGTAGTACCAAAAACCATAGGGGAATATTGTTATTCTGAATTATTACTTTAACTATATGTATTGTACACCAGTTTTTAAAATACAGCATAATTTTATACATCTGTTTGCCAGTACTGGTCGGGACTGAATTCAGTGAGGAATTACTGATTCCGTGCCTTTGGAAACTCTAATGTTTTTAATCAGTGGGCATGGACAGATGGAACTGGAAACTGCATTCCCATCGGAAAACAGCAGAAGTCTCTTTTCCAGTTTTAGTAAAACTTCAGGTGGGCCATCCAATTTTTAAGATCCTGAATTTTTAAAATCTGAGAATTTCTGTCCTTATTAACTAATAAATTTGAAATAGTTTGCTGTTTCTTATTAAAATTGTAAACATAGGCTTGTTTATGTATGTAAGACTTTCATCACATTTAAGACTTTGAAATTTATGGAAATAATCATAAGAAAAGATAAGAAGAACAAAAGATAAGAAGTTCTTCAAAGGTCAGAAGTTGAATCTTGCCTGGTGCAGTGGCTCACGCCTGTAATCCTAGCACTCTGAGAGGCCTAGGCCGGCAGATTGTTTGAGCTCAAGAGTTCGAAACCAGCCTGAGCAAGAGTGAAACCTCGTCTCTACTATAAATAGAAAGAAATTAGCCAAACAACTAAAAATAGAAAAAACAAAAATTAGCCGGGCACGTTGGCGCGTGCCTGTAGTCCCAGCTATCTGGAAGGCTGAGGCAGGAGGATCGCTTGATCCCAGGAGTTTGAGGTTGCTGTGAGCTAGGCTGACACCACGGCACTCTAGCCCAGGCAAGAGAGTGAGACTCTGTCTCAAAAAAAAAAAAAAAAAAAGAAGCTGAATCTTACTGTTGGCCCTCCCACTTACTAATCTTTTGAATTTGGGTATGGCATTTGATGTTTGGTTTCAATTTCCTCACTTACTAAGCAATTCATAGCACTTTTCTGTCTTCCTCCCAGAAGTGATGTAGGGACCAAGAAAGATAATACTTGAAAGGCAGTCCTGTAGCAGACAGGGCTTCAGACCAGGCAGGGATGCCAGCAATGCCTCCAACTAGCTGTGTATGTATCATGGACAGATCATTCAACCTTTCTGGACTCCTAATCTGTGAAACGAGGAGGCTGCTCTAAAAAATGTCTAAGTTCCCTCTGATCTTATTTGTCAGCATGCTTTGAAAACTATAAATCACTCTATAAATATTTCTGACTTTTTGACAGTATGCTTTAAAAACTATGAAGCTTGATGTAAAATATTGCAAACGTTTTTACATAGTTTAAACAGTTTAATCCTTTATCAAAATAGATTAGTAAAGACAGATCATAAGATCATTTTTTCCGAAGAAATCTTTAATAATTGGATGGATGATCCTTCTTATTCAGTATTTCATATATGGACCACACTCATGGGAAGTTTCTTGAACCCCTTCCAGCTACATAGGACTCCACTATTAGTGTTATTGGGAATATGATAACTATTGCACAAGAATTTCCATTTTTGCTTAAATGTAGTTACTCTCCAATATACATTTTACTAATAAATTTGCAGGAACTATGAAACTACTTTAGACTTAAATTGTAAACATATATTTTACTTGCATATAGCCCGGAGGC
>NW_012153062.1:2559835-2608367 GCF_000956105.1 Propithecus coquereli
GTTTTGGGAGGTTTTTGATTCCTGCTCCAATTTCTGAGCTTGAAATTGGTCTATTCAGACATTCTGTTACCTCTTGGGTGAACTTAGGGAGGTTGTATGTTTCCAGGAATTTGTTCATTTCCTCCTCGTTATATAGTTTTTGGGCATATAGGTTTTTGTAGTAATCAAAAATAATGTTTTGTATTTCCGAGGCATCTGTTGTGATCTCTCCTTTTTCATTTTTGATTGAGTTTATTAGAGACCTTTCCCTTTGGATTTTAGTTAATCTAGCCAGTGGGGTGTTAATTTTGTTTATCTTTTCAAAAAACCAGCTTTTGGTTTTGTTGATCTTGCGTACAGTTCTCTTGTTCTCAATTTCGTTTAATTGTGCTTTGATCTTAGTTATTTCTTGTCTTCTATTTGGATTGGGATTGGTTAGCTCTTCCTTTTCCAAGTCCTTGATTCTATTTATTAGGTTGTCAGTTTCTGATCTTTCTGTTTCTTGGATATGAGCATTTATTGCTATTAGTTTTCCTCTCAGAAATGCTTTTGCTGTATCCCGTAGGTTTTGATAGCTTGTTTCTCCGTTATCATTTAGTTCGAAGAAGTTCTTGATTTCCCTCTGTATTTCCTCCTTGACCCAGGAGTTAGTCAACAATAGATTGTTTAATTTCCATGACTTTGTGAGGTACATATTTCTAAGACCTGTAGTATAGCTTGTCCACCTAAGTGTTAATAAATTTAAAAGGCTAATTATGGTCATGGGTTCATCTGATCTCTATTTTAAAACTTTGCTACATTTTAAAATGTCATTTGAAAAATGTGCTGCTCTATTACACAAAAACCTGCCAGTCCCGGGATGTTCTGCTTTTGTAGAGCTCTTCTTTGCCAAATTATTTACCTGGAATTAGTATTTTTAATCTAATTTCAGTTTTATTTGATAACTTCCTGGCAAATTATCTTTTCAGAGGAATTTTTTTTTTTTTATACAGGCAAAACTTTCCATTTTGATTTCTGCTAGGCACTTTAAAATCTAGATTACCGGATAATACTAATGAAGTTTAGTAACATTCTTTCCAAGTTTTACAATTTCCACAGCACTTCCACCTTCATGATATAATTTAATATTCACGACAAGATATTATTGTCATCATCTACTTTCTTCAGATTGGGAGGAGAGAGAGAGGACTCAGGATGCTAAATGACTAGCCCTAGTTCACACAGCTGCTGAATGACAGAACTGGGTCTCAGACATGAGTTTTCCAACAAGAAGACTAAAGCCTTTTTTTTTTTTTTTTTTTAGAATCGTTACCTAATGGAAATAAAAATAATGTCCATGACCTTCTTTTGAAGGCTTACACCAAAAAAGTATTAGATTTAAAAAATTATATCCTGCTTAATTCATGCCCTAATGATTTATTCATATTATGAAATTTATTTTTGGTACCACTAAAATACGAGCTACTATTTTTAAGCACTGAAGTGTGTTGCCTTTAGTTTCCTACGTGCTAAGTACTTAATCTCCACTTTTAAGTGAAGAAAGTTGCTCATGATTACACAGCTAAGATGTGGTTTAAACTCAATTCTGCCCAGCTCCTGTGTGCATGCTCAGCCTCTTAACTTGATGTGGCATAAAAACTACTAGATTTTGACTTTAAGAAATAGTACTTCAAGTCTAAGCTTTTTTTCACTTTTAAAGTAAGAATATTATCCTTTCTCCCGCTTAAGTCAGGCTTATTCTGAGTATTGAAAGAAATAATGTATGTAAAGGAGAGTTTTAAGATGTAAATCTCCATGAATAGGTAATTTACTATTAATCTGGTTAATCTCGTTTCATGAGAAATAATGAGAAAGGAATAGCCCCCACAACTGTCTCTCACCTCCCATGTATTTGTACAGTCACTTCGCATAGACAAGCTTCAATTAAGTGCGCCTACACCTACAGTAAAAATTCAGGGCACTGTGTCAGACCCCCGGAGGAGACTGGTGCAATGGGAGCTTTAGGGCACACCACATACTGAGCTCCTGCACAGGGCTGGTCCTGCTGAGAATCTGGGGGCCTCTATTTAAAATAGTTCACTATAGGGATATTTACACTTATAGAAATAATTAATGGTGGCAATGATCCTTATAATGGCACCTGATGCCCTGCTGTGAAGAAAGATAAACCAGCCTTCACCATAAAGATCTTACAAATTATACTAAGCAAACATGTTAACAGCTATTAAGAGTCCTAATCAGAGCTGTTAAACAAACAATTAAGAGATGTCATATAAAATACACCCTTTTAGGCATAGCAGCTACATGTTTGGAGTTTTAAAAGGAATCATTTGCCTTTGAGATGGAGATAAAGCCCTCAACTGAGTGTAAAGGGTAGGCAACAAGGCATCTTTCTGAGCAGTTCCATTTTCTGAGATCAAATCTGTGGACAAAGCTCTGTTCCCAGTGGTGTACCTATTTCCTAAAATTTATTTTTAATCTTATTACTATTTAATCAGAAAATTATTCTTGTTTTTTCAAATGTGACTTCTTATTATAAGTAGTTCTTCATTTAAAGGGCCATGAAAATGTTAATATAATGTAATAGAAAGAATTAAGAAGAAATTGTTTGTTTAGAAGAGATTTACTTTGCAGTCAGCAATTCGGGTGAAGATGAGATTCACCCCTACTAGTGCTTAAAACTTTGCTATTCTAAGTGTAGTCCAGCAGCATCCGCATCGCCTGGAAGCTTGTCACCAGTGCAGAGTTCCACTCCAGACTCCCACTTTAAACCCACAGAATCAGAATCTGCATTTTAAAAAGATCCCCCAGATGGTTTGTATGTATATTAAAAAATTTCAAAGAAAATATCAATGTACAAAGTTCCCACTATCGGGAAAATTAACAGATGGAATCTTATCAGAAAGTAGAAATTAAACTACTCACTTTGGAAAGATACATGAATAGTGTGACATTTGCCTTATGATTAAGTATATCTGAAGTGGTCCCCTCCAGCATCCGTGTCTCCTAGTGGGCTGCAGGGTTCCCAGCATTGCACACCATCCTGGCCACGCTCACTGGCTGTCTTGTAGTCCCTCCCCTCTCTTCCCTCTTAAGGTTTCGTGTCCCCTTCACACACTCAGTATAACTCCCAATTATGTGGAATACTAACGCTGTAGGTTAAAGAGCCTAGGAGGGGTAGAAAGAGGGAGTCTTCTTAGCTTTGGGCCCCACTATGTTCTTCCATAGTTAAAAGATACCAGGTCTACATTGTGATCACTCTCCCCCTTGCCTGAGTCTATCATATACAAACTGTGCCATGTTTGTGGATGAAGAGAATGAATAGCTTTTGTGTCCTCTCATTGGAAAAGTCAGAGATGACTGAGATTAAACTTTAATCGTACCTTGTTCGTACCTTGCAAAGTATTTCTAGATTCCTTTTAGCAGCAGGTATTTACAATAGTCATGAACATCTCATAATGTACATGACAATTATGCGACTTTCAAAATCTGATTTCTAATGTTCATGTGGTGAACTATTTTAAGACTATAATAAAAGTATACCCATACACTACAAAAAAATAGGATCTCAGAGTGAACAAAGAGGATTAAGTAAAGCATCAGTTGACTTTTATAGTTTTAAAAAACCCAAAACCTGTGGAGGAAATTATAATGATGTTCTTTATAATTGTTATGAAAAAAAATCAACTCTAAGAAAGTTATAACAGGCCTAATGAATGTTCAAATTGTTCCTCTTGAGAAACAGATTTTTTACGTAATGTAAATGGGCTTCTCAGAAAATGATTTTGTTCCTATTTAGTAGTTATTCCATGTACCTTCCTACATTGTTGTGGTAACACATGGTACCTCAAAATAGCACATGAAGGGCTTTTGTTTCTGCTTTTTGGTTTTGGTTTGTTATTATTCTTACTCATACTGTACAAGTAAGAAGGTAAATTATAATAAAAACATTGACAATTTTTATGCAGAGTTATGGATTTTTCAAAACAATAGCTATATTTTGGTTGAAGACAAATTGATCAAATTTTTAAAAAATATGTGTTTGGTTCATGGAATGGTTGGAGAAAAAGATAATCGTAATGACATTAAAACAGTTTTTCCTCTGTTGATGTCTATATCTAGGTCACATTAGATTGTGTGCTCATGAATTCTGGTGCCACCACTTTCTAACCATGTGGCCTGGAGCAAGTCATTTAACTTCCCTCAGACTCACTTTCCTCATTTGTAAAATAGGGCTAAAAATTAAACCTACCTCTTAATTTTCAGGACTAAAGGATAAAATATATTAAAACGTGCTTAACAGAGTGCCTGGCCCATAAGAAGAGCTCACATCATTTTTAGACGTTGCATTATTTTATTCTCATCACATCATCATTCGGCCAATTTTGACAGAAATTTAATACACAGAAGTCATTCTGTCCTGTTCTGAAATGTAAAATGACTACATCCCCCACAACATAATTATTTTCATTCTTTTAAAAATAAAATACAAAACCTTGTAACCTATACCCCTAGCTCTCCTCTCTCATACAAAAGCCAAATTTCTTAGAAGAGCCACCTTTTCTCCCTATCTTCAGTTCTTTATCCCTCATACATTCCTCAACCCACCACAAAAACAAAAAACAAACAAGCAAACAAAAACCTAAAACTGGCTTCTGTTGCTGAGCTTCTCCCTTTAAATGTAAACGTAAGCTAGTATCTTTCTGATTGCTAAGTCCAGTGGTCACTTTTCAGCTCTGATGTCACTGATCTTTCTGCAGCGCCTGACTTAACTCTCTTGAACCTGTTCCGCTTAGTGTCCTTCATGATCTTCTTCCTTAGCCTTCCTTTAAAGTGCCAACATTCCCAGAATTTCACACTTGTCATTCTTTTATATACACATCATGGAATCACTAGGACTTCTTGTTGAGAACTCCTAGAGGTAAATTTTTTCTGCCCAGTCTCTTTCTCTAGCCCATTCCTCATTCTGGAACCTCTTTGTTTCCAATAAATTCTCTCAACCAACCTAGCAACAACTAGGTATCAGATAGTATGCTAGGCACAACGATTATAATAAAATTTATTTAATCAAAGACCCAGAAGGCTTTAAGAGTCTTTAAAATAGAATCTTATTTATTCTTTTATTTTAATTTCCTTCATTTTCATTCATGTATTACATGATTTTTCTTTATTGGCTGCCATCACCAGATACTCTGATATATACTAGTTATTTAATATCTGAGAAAATGAGATTGAAAAATGAGTTTTACTTTTCTTAGTTTTGTTTGGATGGTTGTTTCATTGGATGAATTTGAAATATAAATTAGAAGGGATGTTGAATTCCATGTTGTAAATTTTGAATTTGAAGTGATGTTGAGCCATCTGGGTGGAAAAGTTTTACTAGCAGTTGTTCATGAGTCCCTGTGGTCTACGTGTGGTGTCAGAATTGGAGAGATATCTTTGTATATCAACCTAGATGTCAAATAGTCAACCTAGATGTGGTTATCTGAATCCACATTCTTCAAGCTCCCACTCAAATCCTAACCATAGTCACAGAATCCTAAGTATATTTTTATTGGAATGATCCTAATTTCTCTGATTCAACATTCCTTAATTTCAGAATTTTTTTATGTCTCTTTCCTGACATATGGTCACCCAAATTCAAAAATCTCTTCTTAATTATCATTCTTTCAACATGCATTTGTTGAGAGCAGAATAAATGACAAAACCCTGTGCTGGTCACTGGGGATATAATATAGTAACCAAGATAAATATGGTTCTTCCCTCCTGAAGTTTTAGGCTAATTGGGGACTGAGTTGGGGATCATGTAATCATGCAATAATTAGAAGTCAAAGATGTTCGAGTAAAAGAAGGCCGAAACCTAGTAACATCTTTTGGGCTTCTGGAGGCTGCCCTGAAGAAGGGACAGACACTGTGAAAGTGAGGAGTGGTTGGTAGGTGGACGTGTAGGGGGGAAGGGCTTCTAGGCAGCGAGAAGGTCTTGTGAAAAGGCCTCAAGAAAGAATGTGGCAAATTTGAAGAAAAGAAGAAAGAGCTGGGGGACTGGAGCAGAGTGAACAACAAAGAGAACAATAGCAGATGAGGAGAAAGATAGAGGCAAATGGCGGTTGAATTCAATGAATGAGGGCACTCCAGCCTCGGTTTCACCACCTCCAGACGTGAGCACTACCTGCCGGCAGCACACCCGGTAGAGGGAAAAGGAGAGAGTTAAAATGTCTTATCTTACATTGTGCCAAATTTGGCACTCTGAAAATTCTGAAAATTCAACCTATTTGTTTTCATTTTTAACAGCTATACTGAGGTATATCTGACATATGAGCAACTGTACATATTTACAATGTACAACTTAGTAATTTTTGAAATATGTGTTTACCTGTGAAATCAACAAGTTTGTGATAATCTTCATTGTTCCAGAAAGTTTCCATGTCCCTTTGCAGTCCCCCCGCCCCACTACCCACATCCCCAGGCAGAAATTGATCTGTCCATGCCTTGAACAGTGCCTGGCATGTAAAACAAATATTTGTTGAATCAAAGAAGAGTGAATGCATTTGGAGAAGTAGCTCTTAGTTGACATTTGGTTGGTTGCTTCATCTTTCCTAGGTATGCAGTGCTATTCAGAATCAGGATTTCACTGTGATTGAAGACTACTGCACTGGCCTCAAAGCCCTGCTTTATCTGAAAAGCATTGAAGAACTCCAGGATTGGGACGGGCAGAGTCCAGCTACTGTGAGTCACCAGAAAGGGAAACCAGTTCCACGTATTCCTGAACTCGTGGGAAAGGTACGTGCCCACCTCCACTGTGTTATCCTTGAGAACTCCGCCTCGGTCAGTTTCTATTTCAGATCTTGTTTGCCTCCCCACATTCTCACTGACAGAGGAAGCACAGTGCCTGTTGGATGTGATTTCTGCAGTAGAATCATTCTGAAAGAGGCTTGATTACAGCTATATGATGGGCCTGTGAGTTACCTTTTTATGAAACCAATGTAACACAAGGTCACATGAAAGAAAAAGATTGAAGTTTGCAGTGTAAAATGCCTCCAAATTCTTGCTTACTGTGGTGATGACTGGCATTCTTTCCAGTGGGAGGCTGGAGATTTCTTTATTCTTTAACAAGCTCTGGAAATTATAGCATTACCGTTCTATTTTCAAGACAATCAAATCACTAGAGTCCTGAATAATATGATGAAGTTTTTAAAATTAAAATCTAATCAGTATCTTTTGTAACCGCTTCTGCTGTGTGGTTAAACCTGGGCTCAAAAGGTTATGTCCCAACTTTCTCACTAACTGCTATTTTTCGAGAAATATACACTACATTTACAGTTTGTATAATACAGTGATTTTAGCAACTCTTTTCTAAAACAACATTCAGCATTTCGCCTTTGTATTTTTCCTTTGTATTATTCTAAATAGACAACCATTGTCAGAAGACATTTCTTGAGCCCTGAATGAGGGGAGGAAAAAATTATAATTCTTAGTCTTTTCAGCTTGTCACTACATCAATAATTAACTTTAAAAAAAAAAGAGAGAGGCAGTATAAAAAGATTCTTTAGGGAAGCATTTAATAATTCAAATGAATCTTAACTTGAAATAGGACACATGAAAAAGAATGGAAAACAAAAACCCTGGGTATTCTGCCTTGGATGACTGGGTTAGGGACTCAGAAATAATAAGAGAAACATCATATAACTGATTTGTATTTGGCTAGTTTTAGTAGAAAATATCACTGTCCCTGTCCTAGCAGCCAAAAATGAAGCCTTCTTTAAGAATAATGTATATGATTGCAAGTCCAGTAATGAAAATGAAAAGGAGGAAAGAAATAAAATCTTACAATGTGGGTTCCAGGAAAATATCATGATGAATGACTCCGTGAGTGGCAATCAAACAGAAAGGCTGTGACATTAATATTTATAATATTGTAATTAGCAATACAGTGCCTAAGCGGCATTATTGGTATAACTAATCATATTATCATAAACTGAGTCTGCAGTATTCAGACAGTGAGTGTTCTTGCCTTTATCAATGACCATCAATATCCTAAAGTTGTTTATAAATAAAAAAAATTTACAAATGACTTTACACTCATTCAATGTAACTATCTCAAGGAAATTGTTTCTGACATGATAGTTTATGACCATCTACAAAACCATTGTCTCAAATTTGGGTGGCTGCCATGTAAGCTGAAATGTAAGTAACCACATAGGACTTTCACACTCATTTCAAAACTTATATTCAAATAGAAGACGAATACTGATGGGGACACTTGTGTCAATGACATAAGTGAAAATTGATTTGCTAATAGTTTGAATCTATATTCAGACTTTATTTTGTTAGGCCCAGCCTTTAGCAAAAACATAAGTGTAATTTCAGCATTATCACTTGTTTTTAAAAAAGAAAAAAAGATTTTGCCTATGTGATTATATTAGTGATTTATTTCTCAACACTAAGTTGAGGAACAAGCAGATGGTCTGGTAATAGATTTGTGCTCCTGGATTCTCCAGTGAAGGCTGACATGACTAAAACAATAGGTGAATATCCCCTTAGATTAATATCTTTAGTAGTGAATCAAAGTGCCCTGGATCCAGGGTACAGGCGGCTTCCTAATTGTTCCTTCTTAGTGTTGCTGGTGTGTGTGTGTGTGTGTGTGTATGTGTGTGTCTTTGAAAACAACTCATATTGTGCTTTTGTTAGCTAAAGAATAGTCTGCTGCTCCTTACAATGTTTTCATACAATAGAGAAAATGGGAGATGTAGACCTATTTTAGAAAGACACTCCAAAAGTACCTGGTTTCTTTAGGCAGAAAAAATTTGTTTGGAAAGTACAATTAGTGCTCTACTTTATCTTTCTCTAGTAGGGCAGGCTAGAATAAATTAAAGTAGATGTTTAGAAGAAACTAATTACAGTGCAGTGTTGGATGATGGAGAAAAAATGAAACTTTGGCTATGGAAACAAGGATTTGGCCAAGTCAGCCATGTTATCTCTCAATTAACTAAAATAGTTAATATATTCTCTTTCTGCTTACCTCACTTATTAATTGATTAACTCTCTAAGCAATGTTTCTTTAGGTGATTTTCAAAGGACAGGAAGTTGGGTGTCTGTAGTCTTATGGTTCAAGTCATTTTAATCTGCCTGCAAGAGGAGAGCAAATCCCTGGGAAGAGCAATCATCAGCTTTGTCACACCACAGAGCTGTTGATCTCAAACTATTGGTGTTTAAAAACCACACAGCATGCCTGTGAGAAATGTAGGTTCCCAGGTCGCATCCCATCGATCCTGATTCAGTGGGTCAGAGGTGCTCCGGGAATCTGCTTTTTCACATCACAATTCTGAGGGACAGATCCAAAGATCTGCATTGCCAAAAGGAATGAAAAAGAGATAGCAAAAGAAAAGTCAGAGATTGAAAAGTTTAGCAATGAGCAGAACACAGGCTTCCCTTGAGGGAGAAAGCTAGCAATAAATAATTGTGAGCTAGAAGAGAAATGAATCAGAAAGAGGCAAGAGAGGAAGCCAGAGAAGCATCGTGCTGGGTTCTGAATGGCCAGGGTTGAAAATACCCAGTGAGGAACCTGAATACAGGATAGCAGTATAAGTGGTATAGCACTAGCAGAGTTGAGAGTAAGACTGCTAGGTTTATATGATGCTTCATTACTTACTAGCCAGGCAACTCGGGCAAGTTACTTAATCTCTGTAAACCTGTTCCTAAAACTGTACGATGAAAATTATCACAATACAGTTCCACAGTCCCTCATTAACAATTCTGAAACCCAAAAAGTGCTGAAACCAAATCATTTCACATAACTCATTTGGCAGGAAACCTGGCCTGAACTGATGTGAGGCTATTTATGATCTTTATTTATTCCTCTAAGAGAATATTTAAATGTTTACTACAGAGAAACTAATATGTTTGATTCCAGGTTACTACCCCATACCTTGCTGGGCCCAGAGGTGGGGGTGTTTGGTAAAATAAGATATATGTACCATTTGACTTTTCTAAGATCCAAAAAACACTTCTGAATCAATACATCTGGTTCCAGGAATTTTAAATAAGGGATTGTGAAGAATACCTAAATGAAAATATAACTGCAAATATAACTTTATCCAGAAATTCTTCCATAGAGTTGGAGTCAAAGTATATACTTTAGTGATATTAGAAAATAAGATATTAGTATTTGTCATTTTTTAGGTTTGGAAAAGAAGAATTATGTTGAGATTACTTGTTTGAGAGATGTGAAAGAAATTGGACACTCCAATATTTATTTGAACAGCAAATTTTGCAATTGGAAAAGCATGGAAGGAAATGTCTTCACTGTTTTGTGCTAGGGATGAGAGCGGAACACCTAAGCAAGAGTCTTGAAAGAAAAACAGCAGAAGCCAAAATTATTGATCAACTTGGGTCTGCATGCATTCTCACATGCCATGCCCTACATCTGGAATGGCCTCCACTTCTCAAGCATCACTTTCTGTTTGAGCCATTCCCTGACCTCAACACTAGAATTAATTTCTTTCTCTTTTTGAACCTCAGTTGCAACTAGTATCACACAGCATTTGAATTTTTACATATCTGTTGCCTCTACTAGACAGTAAGCTCACTTTCTTATTCATTTGTGTATTCCAATTCTCTGGACATGTACTGATACACAGTAAGGGCTTAATAAATGTTGGTTGAGTAAGTGAATGAATGAATGAATAAATCAACATTGTAAGAAAACAGCTCAGTGGTAACATCAAGAATTAGTAGTCACTTGACTTATCAAGCCATTACTTTTTTCGGTACATAAGAAATGAAAACAGTGTAAAAGGAAAGAAACAACCTTTGAACTTAAAGTCCCTTTTTGTGAATGAATCTAGTTTAGTAAAATGAGATGGAAAGAAACAAGGATAGAAAGAGTGAGGTAGGCAGGTGAGCAACTCTGTGCTTTCTTGGCTTGGCAAAACATGCCTGGATTATAAGCTTCTTGAGGGCCTAGATCACACACTGTGTATCAGTGCCTAACACAATGTCTGCCATGTAGGAGCTACAGCATGGTAGCTGGGTTGCTGAGTGAATATTTTGATCGATCATTATTTTATTTTAAGATCTATCTTATTAATAAATACCAATTACTTTATGAAGCCATCTATGACCCTATTTCTTTCTCTCCAGGAAAGTCAAATCAGAATCACTCCTTTCTGTTTTCCTGTAACCTATTGTTCATATAACCAATATTGCAAGTATAATATTACATTATCTGTTACTTACATATCTTCTTGTCCATCACTGCAGCTCACTGTGAACATTTTGAAAGAAAGATCATTCTTATTTATACTTGAGTTTTCAAGCACTTAGCACAATGTTACATGTTTATAGAATTAAATTGCACAAACTTTCTGTGGTGTCCTTATTTGGGAGGGAATAAGAAAGCCAATTTATAATTAAAATTCCATCTAGGCCTCTTCCAGAAATAACAGTCATTTTAGAAGAAAAGAGTAAATGTGCCAAATTACTATACTTTCAGTAGGTATTAAAACATGATGAAATACAAAGAAGTGATATTAATAAGTGAACATAATCTGTGCTCATTATTGGTCATTAAATGTGAAATGTCCAATTTTGAATCAAAAGTTGAGTTTATTATATCTCAAATAAGAAGGAGTACAATTAATCAAAATATGTGCCTAAACTATCGACACAGTTTTGCCATCTTAATGGCAGCTTGCTTATACCAGCAACAAAGAAGCCTGGATAGCAAGTGGTGATGAAATCGTGAAAGGCACTTTCCACAGCTTGTTGAGAATTGAATATTTTTCCTAGCAAGACATGGTCCAAAGCCTGGAATAAGCGGTAGTTTGTTGGTGCAAGGTCTGGTGAATATGGTAGATGACTGAGAGTGCCCAAGTTCAGCTGCTGTGGTTTGAGCAGCGTTGTTTGTGTGACATGTGGTCCAGCATTGGCTTGCAAGAGGATTGGCCTGTCTCTATTGCTCAATCTGGGCTGCTTAATTGCAAGCAACTTCATCATTTCATCCAATTGGTTGCAGTAGACATCTGCTGTAACCGACTGACCAGATTTCATGAAGCTATAGTGGATAATATCAGTGCTGGACCACCAAACAGACATCATTAGCTTTTTTTGATGAATATTCAATTTTGGACTGTGTTTTGCACTTCATCTTTATCCAACCATTGTGCTGAATCCTTGCAATTGTCAGAAAGAATCCATTTTCATCACAGGTAACAATACGGTGTAGAAATGGTTAGCCTTTATGTCATGACAGTAAAGAAAGGCAAGCTTCGAGATGATTTCTCTTCTGACACTCGTTTAATTCATGTGGAACCCATCTATCCAGCTTCTTTACCTTGCCAATTTGTTTCAAATGGTCTAATATTGTTGGAATAGTAACATCAAACCTTGTTGCTAATTCACCCATAGGTTGAGATGGATTCCCTTCCTCTACAGTTTCCAGCTCATCATTATCCACCTTGGTCTCAGGTCACCTATGTGGCTCACTTTCATAATTAAAATCACCAGAACAGAACTTCTCAAACCATCAGCATACTGTGCATTCATTAGCCACATCCTTCCCAAATACATTGTTGATATTTTCAGCTGTCTGCACTGCATTAGTTCCACGAAGGAACTCATATTTCAAAATAACTCAAATTTTTGACCTATCCATGGTTTCTCAGAAGTTGCTCTAAAAAAACTGAAAGATAATCATAAGCAAACCATGCATTTGAAAGACTGAGGATGTACCTTCACAATAAAAATAAAATAAGAAGTGTCAAAGTGAAATGTCAGAGATACCAACTGTCTAACTTAGTACTTAAGGAAATCGGACACTTCATACTTAATAACCTAATACAAACTTTCATTAGGATAAAACCTGAAATGTTGTCATTGTCATGGTGTTTCTGTAACAAATCTGAAAACAAGGCTTTATTTTGATGATAGAAACCAAAATTGTATCCATGCGACCAGATGCATCATTATCAGTTATTTTAAAGCCAAAAATAACACAATTCACTAATAGAAGGAAACTTCCTAAGTCTGATAAAGGACATCCACAAAATTTATATAGCTAGCATCATACTTAATGTTAAAGGATAAATTATTTTCTCTTAAGACTGAGAGAAGGGCAAGAATGTCCACTCTTTCTACTTCTATTTAATATTGTACTGGAGGTCCTAACCAGAACAGTAAGAATATAAAAATAAATAAATGATACCTAGATTGGAAAGGAAGGACTTAAACTATCTTTATTTGCAGATGGTAAGATTGTGTACATGGAAAATCCTGAAGAACCTATAAATACACTATTGAAATAAGTGAATTTAGCAAAGTTTCATGATATAAAAATAATATACAAAAATTATGATTTCTATATAAAACAATAACTGCAACAATAAACAATGGAAAATTAAATTTTGAAATGCTCTTTACAATAGCATCTAAACACTATGAAATACTTACAAATAAATTAAAATATATGCAATATCTGCATACTGAAAACTGCAAAGAATTGCTGAGGAAAAATTAAAAAATTAAATCATTGGCAAGATATGTTAAAATATCATTTCTCCCGAAATTGATCTGTATATACATAATGAGCCCAATGAAAATCCCAACATGTGTTTTTGTAAAGTTAACAAACTGATTCTAAGATTTACACTGAAATTCAAAGGAACTGGAATAGTCAAAACAATCTTGAAAAAGAAGAACAAAGTTAGAGGATTTGTACTATCTGCCTTCAAGATTTTCTATAAATCTACAGTAATCAAGCAAGTGTGTTTTGGTGTCAGGATAGACAAATAGATCAATGGAACAGATAGAAGGTCCAGAAATAGACCCACACATATACACTCGATTGATTTTTGACAAAGGTACAAACGTAATCCAATGGAGGAAGCAAAGTCCTTTTAACCAATGGTACTGGAATTAATGGACACCCGTATTTTAAAAAATGAACCTCATACCTACCTCATGCAGGACATAAAAGTAATTTTAAATATATCATATATGTAAAAGTAAAAGGTGGGACTATAAGTTTTTAGGGCAGTTCTCGGTTCACAGCAAAATTGAGCAGAAGGCATACACCCCCTTGCCACCAGACTATAAATTTGTAAAAGCAAACATAAATAAATATCTTCATGACCTAGAGGCAAGAAAACATTTGTTGGATAGGATGTAAAAAGCATTTAACTGTATAAGAAAAAAAATAAAAAATTTTTCTTCATCACAATTAACTTCTCCTTATCAAAGATACAGTTAAGAAAATGAACACTCCAGTCACAGAATGGGAGAAAATATCCATTTACTTATATCACATGAAGAACTTGTAACCCAAGTAAATGCATATAATACTTTCAAAATATAAACTGGAATACTTAGAAATAATTCAATTTTATCAATGAGTATATAGAATCTAACAATGAAAAACCTATAATGAGGACCTGCAAGTAGCCTCTTGCAGCTTACTCCCATCTATCTACGATAACTTTTTATTTTTTATTTTTATTTATTTATTTATTTTTGCTTTTTTCTCTAATGACCATATTTGGAGCTAACCCAGGAAAGAGGAAAAGGAAGGAGATGGAAGCCATTTTTCTTCAAGTTCATTTTATGGCTCTGTTTTCCATGTCCCTATTATCTTCCCCCATTGCAGCTTTATCCCCACAGCTATTCTCCCTGGGACTGCCAGATGGTTACATTATATTGTTAGAAAAGTTCCAGATGACATTTCCATTTCTATCCATTACTTAGGTAATGACTGAAATAGAAAACATTATTACTGAGGTCACTTTCTCTTACTGTAGCCCAATTTCATGAGGCTAAATATTTTTTATTGTTTTAGTTCATTTCGTAAGGCATGGTTGTGGGGGGAAGCACCAGTCCCCAAAAGTTCAAACTTCCCCAAATCACCAGATTAAAGTGTGCTGCACAGATGTTATGGGGACTTAATATACATCTCTAAAGACCATCAGATGGTTTGAGGACATCTTAAGTAGAAGGCTGGAATGTCAAGTACCCTGTTAGAATAAGACAAACACCTGTTTTATGAATGGTGATTATTCTTGCTTAGAAGGAAAAAATTTTAGATAAGATTTGGTAGCCCCGTCTTGTAGTTCTGAGCTTCTGATCATCTCACCAGCATGTAATGATCCCACAAAGAAGTCCATGTGCTGTAGTGAAAAGAACACAACAGAAGAGAAGAAAAAGAATTTGAAATCCAGCAGGTCTGGCTTTAAATCCAGACATGGTGTCTTCCTACTGGGTGAACTTGGGCCAGCTACACCAATCCTGAAGTCTTCCATTTCAGTAAAGGCAAATTGAGATAATGATACCTATTTCACAGGTACTCCATAAAGATTAGAAATCATATATGTAAAGTGTATAGCATGTAGTAGGCAATCAACACTACAATCAATTATTATAACTATTTGTAACATGAAATGGATAGATGATAGATATTTTGGGAGTAAAACTGGATATGTGATATATCCATATCCAAAATATGTGGATAATATTGGGGTAAATATAGACATTTGAGCAATACTTTATGAGATAATTTCTCCTCTCTTTGTCTAGAATTTTCATTATTTTTTAAGTTATCTTGACCTTCTATTGATAACATGATGCTACTACATTCATTTTGTTTGATCCAGTCAAAAGCTACCATCTTTGTCCTTTGAAGCACCTCCTTTCACAAAAGCTTCTAATAACTCAGAAATATTCACTTTCCAGGTAAAATGGAGATAAATTAGTTAATTTGAGGCTTGGACAGTAAGTTGTTAGGAATGGTCTATCATTATTCCTGAGATAGTCAGAAGGGAGGAGCCTGCTGCTGCTGCCAAATCAGAAGTTAACAATGTCTGAATTTCACGTAAACTGTTAGAGGAGGTGCTGACAGGACTCCCTAATGTTATGGGAAGAGGTAGTTTTGCATTATTTATAAGCAGAATAGTTTGTAAGCCCTATAAGCCTTCCCAGCTTGGTTTCTCCCATCCCAGGGGTAAGTGAGTTCATTTCACAGAGCAACTGTAATCAGTTGGTAGTCCCTGGGGGAAGCCCTGTGTAGGGGAGACTTGTGATGCAAAGCCAAGCCCAGCAGAGGTGTGTGATCAATTATCAATGCCTGCACGGGCATAATATTACAAAACATGGCCTTCTGCTTCCACGTCTGAGTGTGGAACACTGACAGGTCACCTGGTCCAGGAATTTGGGCAGCAATGTGCTTTTGAATTTGTAACCACTGCAGCTGCCTTATTGCAGTCCACCATTACATGCCTGAAATAAAATGTAAAACATGCAATATTTTCATTGTTTTGCCATTCTCCCATCAGTTCCTTTTCTTCATGATCATGCTTATAAAAATCATGATTCCCCATTTCTCCTTACTACATAAAATTGATATCTAATTGCCCAAGCACAAATGTAATTATTTCCTTTGTCACATTCATGAAAGTAAGTGGTTAAGTATAATTCCTCATACTTCATCAAATATAACTACTTTAATCAGAATACACCTTATTAATATTAATTATATACTTAGAACTTATATAAAAGTGCTTTTCATCTTCAACACAACTTACCCACATTAATTTTGATGTTACTTTTGAACCATGAAAAAAAAAATTAGAATTTCTCTTGTTCTGGGTAGAGATTGAGGATTTAAAAAGAAACCATCACTATAAGCATGTAAGTTAAAATTTGAATTCAAATTCTAGGCTTGAATTCATGCCATACTCTTCCTCCTATGAACTCTACAAAAAGAGTGGACATTTATAGCAAACCAGTTAGCTTTGTTCCTAATCCTAATTTTACATAGTAAAGCAAAATATCTCTCTGTAATTTTGAGCTATGCCCCTGAGACTCTTCCTGACAAAAACATGTATTTGTTAAATCTCCAGTTAAGCCCATCTCCCCACTTGAATAAAGGGAGTATTAGATTGAAGATATAATTTTCTGGTAATTATAAGAGTCAAAGGAGTCATTTTTATAATGTAGAGTCAACAGAAATTATAATTATATTGAGCTTTATACCCATTTTTCCTCATCTAAAATTTGAAAAAAAAAAGTCTCCTTTTTGAAATAAAAAAGGGGGAATATTGTTTATCAAACAAAAGAAAAAGAAAAATCAAACAAAGCAAACCATAACTGAATTCGTTTTTTAGCTTTAAAATGATATCGATCATAACTGCTGTTGAACAGCTTTACCAAAACCCTGGAAGCCTGAGAATAGACCAGGATATCTTCAATTACACCGAATAATTGACAATCTTAAATTTAACGAAATCAGTTTAGATATCCAGGTGAAATATCCATCCCCTTCCCTTTTCTTCTTAGAAACCTGATTACTCTATTTGGCTACCAGTGTTGATCTAGTTAAGCACCTAATTCCCAAATATCCACTCTATTTTATGCTGTATAGTCTTGGAAAGCAATCTTATTAGTGTCTCAAATCCAAACACTATACTAGTTCTATGCTTCATAGTCACAGGTGACCTCTCAAAATGTGTCTGAGAAGATGTGACTACAACTTGCACAGAGAATGTGACTAATGATGCACAGAGAATCCTTTGATTTGCAGCTTCAGGCACTGTTTGTGAAGTTGCCGCCTAGACTGGAAGTACCCTGTAGCCTTCGCTCCCAGCCCCTCACACCATGCTGTGGATTGTTTCATTGTCAAGACTGTGTCTTTTGAAGATTTGCTGCCATACATCTTTAAAGCATTTCACTTGTCTTCCTTGCTTATCAATTTTACCCCATTTCATCTCCAGCTATAGAGACTTTTCTAGGTCTGGTGCTGGCAGTTAGTCTCTTCATCTGCCCAGTCCAGCTGAGCTGAAGAATGTCACCATCACTTCAGGGCTGTCAATCTGGTCATCTTTGAGACCCTAAATGTTACCAAGTCTTTCTTTCCATTTAATGCAGGTCCCAAGTGAACCAAACTTTTAAAAGTAAATATATGACATTTGTGACAATCCAATCTTCTTAGGAAAATAAAATTATTCCAGTACTGCTGTATACAGTCTTCACTGAGATATAGATCAAGCCTGTAAGGCCACTTGGCTTGCCATGCTTTTGGTGTTGGTGGTAGGTATTGTGAGTGCTCACTAAGATTTCCTGTTCTTTATCTCTTTGCGGTTTATAGGAGAAGTAAACCTCTCTGCCCCTTGGATGTTCCATATGACTAAGTGACTTACTTTAGTCAATGAAATGTGAGCAAAGTGTGGTATGTGACTCTTTCGGTGGAAGCATTTAAGAACAAGCACTCAATTCTCCCTACTCCCTTGTTCTGCCATGCTGAACACTGAAGTCTCAGGTTGAGATGGTGGCAATATAAAATGTCTGGCCTGGATTGCTGAGATGCCACACATAGCACAGCCCCAGACTCAACAGAGGTTTTGTGAGTGAGAGGTGAACTTTTATTTGGTTAAGCCACTGAAATTTCCGGGTTGATTATTACGACAGTACAATCAGCCTGTGAAGACTAATACAGAATTCCAGATAATATGTAACTGTTCCTAGAGGGGTGGATGGTGCTTTAGCCCCATGAAAAATTATTAACTGGAAAAGATCACCTTTGGTGTTCTTCACTTCCTTTTCTTCACCCCTTCCCATCTGCTAGCAGCTAGTACCATGTGCAATTTCCCATTATACCACTTCACTTGTGGTATGATCTCCTGTCAAAGTGCTCGAGGCCATGACAGACAGCCTTTCTTTCCAAACCCTATAGCTAAAATGTTTATTCCCCCATTGTGCCTTTGCTATGGTCTGAATGTTTGTGTCCCCAGCATTCTTATGTTGAAATCCTAACCCCCAAGGTGATGCTGTTAGCAAGTAGGGCCTTTGGGAGGCAATGGACTTAGTGTCCTTGTAAAATTGGCTCCGTAGAGATCCCTTCCTCCTCCTACTATGAGAAGCTACGGTGACAAAATGCAGTCTATGAGGAAAAAGGCGCTCCACCAGACACTGAATCTGCACCTTGATCTTGAACTTCCCAACCTCCAGAATGGTGAGAAATAAATATTGCATTTTTTTTATGAATAGAGTAAGACAGATTGATTCTAAATGAGTTACTAGGAGGATATCCAGCAATCAGCATAATCCAACTGAGGAAACCAGGCAGACTGTGTGCCTCACTGGTGGCTTCTTTCCTGTTAGCAGTAAACCTTGGGCAATGTACACACTTTCTCTTAGCCCCTGTTTCCTGATCCAAAAACGTGGGATAATAATATATATCTCATAGAATTGTCAAGAGAAATAAATAATGATCTGAATTTCTTCTTCCCTTCATAGTCCAGGTTCTAGAAAACATCATCTCTACTTACTCTTACTCTTCCTTGCTTTTTTATCTTCAACCAGTCAAAATTAGATTTCGGCCCACACTCATCCCCAAATTCACTAAAACTGCTCTTGCTAAAGTTATCAATGATTTGTTGATCACCAAATCCAGTCGGCATTTTTCCCAGTCTTCATTTTATTCAATTTTTGTTACATTCAACAATTGACTACTCCTTCATACTTGAAATTTCTTCTTCAATTTTTTAACCACTATCTTCTCCTGATTTCTCCCTTACTTTTTTCAAGCAAACAATTGTTAATACCTAGTATGTGCCAGGTATTATATAGGCAAATATTAATAACAATATAACTGTGCCCTTAAAAGAATCAGACTAGTGTGGAAATTAGACAATTAAAAGTTGTTTATAATACAGTGTGATTACTGCAATGACACAGAGATATGCACAGGATGAGGGGGTGAAGGGGAGTTTGAGGATATGTTCCAGAATAATCTGAAACTTAAAGTTTAGTAGGAGTGGGAAGAATACTCCAGACTGAGGTAGAAAGCATGGCAAAGACCTGGAGATAAGCAACATTTCCATATGTGAAGAGAAGCTTCTTCTTGGAATTAGTCTTCTAGGTCACCCTCCACACACACACACGCACACATTTTTTTATCCCTTAAATGCTGATATTCCCCTGTCCTGTCTCTGGCTTTCATGTTGCTGTATGTTCATCCAACCCATGAAGCCAATTTCACTCTCCTTGTCATCTTCCAAATCTGTACTCTCATCAAAGACCTCCCTCTGGACCCTACACACCCATAGATTTAGCTTTCTGGTGGACTTTGCTCCCCAGTAGCCCAGTTCAGTGCTCTTTCTGCAACGTCTGAATAAAACAACAGTAGTAATTATCCCTGACAATTATATAAGCACTTTATAATTTACGAAGCACTTTGGCATACATTATCTCACCAGCTGCTTCCTTAATGTAATAGCAGCAGTGGGCAAAAAACGGTGTCACTGCCGACACCTCTTTTCTGACCTTGGTCTCCCAGCCCCACCTACTGAAAACATGAGAGCAGCTGGATGAGAGCTGATTAGAGGCTGGAAGCTGACCTTGCGTGGGGACCAGGGGAGTGTGACAGCAGCAGTTGCCACCTCCACCTTCTCCATCTCCGTAGGGGCAATAGAGCAAGCCAGAGGTGTCATGGCAGAATGTGGGAGGCTGCGCAGAGCAGCAAGGCTTCTCATGGTCCACCTGAGCACAGGCTGACTGTGGCAGGCATCAACTTGTGGAAGGTTAAGCACTTACCCACTTTCCCCCCACTTTTCTGATTTCTCATTTCTTCCACGCATTAACTATCATTTTGAAAGTTTCAGTGGGTTAATTAAATTCTTCTAGTGTTGATGGTAAGAAAGCTGAAACATTTTCAACTGAGATTGACACTACTCAAGACATAGGCTTCACTGATGTTTGTTCAGTAACACTACAATATGTCACAGGATTGCTGAGAGAACGTCTGAGAGCTATAATGAGCTAAAAGTCAAGTACAGGGGAAAATGTGTTCCAGACTGCTGCAGATGTTCTCAAATCAAATCATATTTCTGTGAAATGCCATATAGAATATTCAGCTGTTGAAAAATGTAACATGAAAGGACAGTTCAATTGATTTGCACTGTGTTTAAAAAATTTATTTAGGCTAAATTTTATAAAATGTTTTTTTTTCCCTACTTTTGAATCAATTAATAAGAGATGTACTTGATTCTAATGAGCTTCAAGGATGATTTTTCTGGGCTAAAAGGACTGCATTAACTGGATTAGGTAGGAGTTAAGGCCTAAAAAAGGTGGCAGTTGAATAAGGGACACAAGGTAGAGTTGAAGGAGAGACATTCTAGAGACCAACTCCCTTGCCTTTATTCTTCCTTTATTCCGTTGGCGCCAAAATGGAGCAGACCTCTGTTGAATTAATTCACCAACATCTGACAGATCTATCTGTGATGCTGTATTGATGGTGGTTCATTCTGACCCTCCTGAGAAACCCAAAGGAAGCTTAGCAGGAGGAGGTCAAGGATATGTTTTGGTAGATGCATCTTTTGTCATCATCAGCTTATATTCCATCACACAGGCGGCCTTGCACATCACCATAGTTTTGTTAGTCTGGCCTACAATTAGGAATAGTAGTCTCTTAAATAAAGGGCAGCACTGGATAAGAACTGACAACCTAGGTAAAGAAAAAGAGAAAAATGCTTAGGTGACATTAGAAAGTGCAGCAGAACACTACAATGAGATAATACTTCACACCCACTAGAATGGCTAAATTTCAGAGGACTGACAACATTAAATGTTTGCAGGGATATGGAACAACTAGAAATCTCATACATTACTAATGGGTGTATAAAATGGTACAACTACTATGGAAAACTCTTCAGTAATTTTTTATAAGACTCAACAATTCTTCTCCTGGGTATTTATCCAAGAGAAACAAAAACACATATCTATAAAGATTTGAGATAGATAAATCTCAAAAACATGTTAAGGTAAAGAAGCCAGACACAAAAGAGTACTAACTAAATAATTTTATTTATGTGGAGTTCTAATGTTATTAGAAATCAGAACAATCGTAAGTAGAGTTTGATTAGAAGGAGGCACAAGGAAATTTTCTGGAGTGATATTTTTATCCTATATCTTGATGGGGGTGATAGTTTCATGGGTGTATATATATTTCTTTAAACTCTAACTGTATTCTTAAAATCTGTGCATTTTTCTTTGTGTAAATATACACGGATACATTAAATTAATTTTTTTAAAGAAAAACAACTCACTTTCAAAGAAACTAGAGGATAAGCATTTGGTAATATTTCTAGGGACAAAATAAGACATATAAGAAATACTAAAGACTTTTTTTATGCTCAAATTACTTTTAATCAGGTAGGCTTTGGGAACTAAAAACCTTTATGAAGTTAACCATGGAAAAAGAATAACTGGTACCTTGATAAAAATCTTGGCTGGAAACTGGCTTAGAGAAAATGGATGACTGGGGGCATAAACAAATGTATTTCCCTCTGCCAACTTGCCAGCAGCTGGGTATAGAATTGGAATACTTGAGGCCTTTCACATCAGGGAGGCTGGCTAGGACTTAGAAATGGAGAAGAGACACATCTGGCTCCTTGAGGAGTAGTGTGGGTACCGGATGTGGCCTTGTAATTCAAATGAGAAGCTGCTTCTTAGAGATGGAAAATTTGATTAGGTCTTTAGGTAGGCCTTCAACTTGCTTTGCTTTGTAGGATCAGCAGTGCCTGCAGCCTCTGTTAACAAAAGCTGACCTTGCCTGAGGCTAAAGCTTCCAGAACAGTACCTTAAATTGATTGCTGATAGAGTGTTACGTGCAGGGCTGGGCTCTTTTGCCCTAAAGTTCTACCCACCCTTACACAAACAAACCCAGTGGGAAATTTGTCTGGAAATTTTAAACCAAAAGCATTTCTAATGCTTTAATATATGCATTGACATTTTGTCTTGTAATAGCATTATTATTAATGGGTAATAAAATTGTAGCATTTGTAGAACTGAAGACAAAGCACTTGAAGTTGAATTTCCATTCAGTGTAAGTACATTTTGTGCATTTTGTGGGTTATTAGTATTGCAAATTTGTAGAGAGTCCAAAACTCTGCTTTCATTCTGGTATTTTTGCATTCATGTTTCTGCTTTTGTACATCCTTATTACTTAAGATGCCTCTCCTAGAAAATTATGACTGGAAACAAGTATCACACATCTTTTCTGAATTCACATAATTTTTGTGGCAGATTTCATTTTTGGTACTAATTAGAATTTATTTTACATATCTCTGCCTAACTCAGAGATTTTAATTCGAGTTTGGATTTTAATCATTTAAATATATGTCTATTCAGTCAACAAGTATTGAATATCTGTTCCATGCCAGGCACTGTGGTAGATAATTGAGATTGAGTGATGAGCAAGATAAACCCTTTATCACTGAAGAATAGTCCATTGTGAAAAATGAGATAATAGTAATAAACTCTTTAAATGCTTTACATTACATAATTGTATATACATATATATGTTATATACTATATACACATTTTGTGTGTCTGTGTATGTGTTTGTGTGTGTATCCCATTTTACAAAGGTGAAAACTCAGAGCAAAGAGATTTAGCTATTTAGTAGTGGAAGTAAGATGCAACCCCAATTCTTTTTATTGCAAAAACTGTGCCCTTAAGCACTTACCTACTTCTCCTCCCAACATAACTGCTATTACATTTTCAGAGTTATATTTTAATAGAAGCAGAAAGGAACAAGTGTCTATCTCACCCCGGGGGATCAAGAACAACTGGGAGGGGACAGATGAACTACATCTTGAGGGATGAAACATTATAAAGTTGATATAAATGTCCTCATTAATTTCATTCTATAGGCTGTGGCTCTGGCTAAGTGATCATTTGTGAAAATTGCTACATTTTTATTTATAGTGGAGAAAGAGTTACAAATCTGTTAGATAATTAATTCCTTTCCCTGATAGGGCACAGCCTTCATTCTTAGTTTGTGCTTTTGGGTGTCGTTGTCTTTTAGCATAAATCCCATCAAATCTTTGTGAGTTTTGCTTTTACATTTCCTTCATCTGTGACGAGAAGATTCTATTAGCAACCCTGGCACCTTCCATTAAAGTCTACAACTTCCAACTGCCAGGAAGGGATAATGAAGTGATAAATTTAATTTGCTACCAAAATATGTAAGGCAGAAATATCTAAGTCAATTTATAGCATTAGCTGTGTCTTTCCTCTTAGCATTAACAAAAGTTTTATGGCAGGTTATCAAAATCAGTGTGACAAAAACAAATTTATATGAATTTCTATACACAGATATCAGATCTACACTCTGTATCAAATCATGTTTTTCCCTCCTCTTCTTAGCATTTTTAGGCTCATCAGAACCTAATATAAGGAGTTTTAAATATTTTATTACTTGGAGGATGACAAAAAACTGTTAACCAGTGTAAGAAATATTTTTTTCTCATCAATATATGTGTTCTGGAGTTTATAAAATCTGAATCTCTTCTCCTGCCCTGGCTGGAGACCATAAAGCCTATGGAAAAAGATAACAATATCATCTACCTATAATTTGACAGTGAGAGTGCTTCGAATTCTATGGATACAAAACCCACTTTCACCTTGATTTCTTAACTCTGTGTCGTGATCAAAAATACAATGATTCTTTTTTTTTTTTTTTTTTGAGACAGAGTCTCACTGTGTTGCCCAGGCTAGAGTACCGTGGCGTCATCCTAGCTCACAGCAACCTCAAACTCCTGGGCTCAAGCGATCCTTCTGCCTCAGCCTCCCGAGTAGCTGGGACTACAGGCATGAGCCACCATGCCCGGCTGATTTTTTCTATGTATTTTTAGTTGTCCAATTAATTTCTTTCTATTTTTAGTAGAGACGGGGTCTCGCTCTTGCTCAGGCTGGTTTCAAACTCCTGAGCTCAAACAATCCGCCCGCCTCGGCCTCCCAGAGAGCTAGGATTACAGGCGTGAGCCACCGCGCCCGGCACATAAATACAATGATTCTTTTCTTTAATAACATCCTTATACTTTCTCTAGACATTAAATTCCCACTTTAGGGATTCCTTTGTTCTAGTGGGCTTTATCTTACAGGGTCTCATCATCCCATGTCTTGGCATTACAATCAATCTTGTTATTCTAGGGGGCCGGTGGTGCCCCTAAACTACACCCAGAGAATGCACAGCCAGGCTAAGTTCTACTTCTTCCATTCAATGATGTATGTGTTCATCTATAAAACAGACAAAGCTGTTAGTGTCAGTTCATGAGTACAAGGAAAAGTAAAATTAATAATCATGATGATGACACTGTAAATAATGAACCTTCAAATGGTTGTTATTTAACATTATTTTGGGGACTTTTTATGTTGTCTACTTTAATGCTTAAAATGATCCAGATAATGTATAAATTATTTTTCTCTTTTCCCTGTTGAGAAAAATAAGGCTCAGGGAGATTAGGAAGTTGTCCAAGATCCCATGGAGATCAGAGACAGCACTGTAGCCCTGGTCTATGTGCTCATAAACCCTGCACACTTACCTACTACATTTCACTGCCTCCACTTGTCATTCTGTGCAGAAAGGATCATTGTTTTTAATGCTCGGGATTTGATTCTGAGTCAGCAGATTGCAGATTAGGATTCTTTGACTCCGTGGACAAGATGGGTGAACTTTCCCCCTCCTTCCCAGTGACCTGCAGCAATAGACTGTAGTAGGAATTGCTTGATGCTTGCTCATCTGTATTCAGTAAACTCAGGATAAATCATTGCTTTTGCAGACATGCTGCCTCCTTTCCTTACTCCTTCACCACTGGCGTCAAGCCACACTGCCATCCTGTCAACTGGGCTGCCCTCACCTCGGACTGTACTGGCCTAGATCACAAGCCCATTTCTTCCTCCCTCTGTTCTGCCCTTTTATGTTGGATTGCTTGATTTTTACTTCTACAACAAATCCAGTTTGGGTTATGACTTCACGCATTTATTTACATGCATATATTTCCCCTACCAATTGCCTTAATGAACCTACTTCTTCTGGTCTGCTGATTTATGTCTTTGAAGTTTTGAGACACAGAGAACCAGAGAGTAATGGAGAAGAGAGAGCCTTCAGACAATGAGGAGAAACCTGATCCGAAGGTCTGCATAGGCCTCTGCAAATTGCCTTGTTCTCCCCAGCATTGGGCCTCCCCTTCAGCAGGTGCAGTGCCTGTCTAGATGTCTAGATGTCTAGATGTCTGGCTGAATGTCCAGCCAAAGTGTTGATGTGAACATTGCTTCTCTCTCTCTTAAGTCATCTCAATTTGATATGAAATCAACCATCTAGGCAGTAACTGAGTATTTGAATGGACTTCAGATTCCTCGATGGGCTACTAGTGCCCGTTACTGTCCAGGATACAAGGCAATGACTGATTTACACTTAATGGCAGGAAAATCCCTAGATATAACTGCCAAATACCTTAGAGTGTCTTTATTACAACTGCAGGTGAAGTTTCCATTCATACAGTCCTTACTCAAGCCTTATGATATGTGCAGGTCTGCAGCAGAGGACCAAAAGAAAACCTACAAGTGGTATCTGAAAGTAGTGTAGATTTATTTGTGTTTTTTCTCTCCTGCCTTTATATATGTGTGTGTGTGTGTGTGTGTGTGTGTGTGTGTGTGTAGTATATATATATATATATAGAGAGAGAGAGAGAGAGAGAGAAAGAGAGAGAGAGAGAGAGAGAGAGAGAGAGTGAGAGAGAGTATGCTTGTATACATTCTGTATGTATGCCTGTATATTTCTCTCTGGGAGCCGCCTAGAGGATACCTGGTCTCACACTCTTACACCAAAGAAAAATTCCCAGAAAATGATATAAATATTTATCTACTCCTTAGTTATTTATGCGTGTCACAAGATGTAAAATGTCAGGGCTGGGGTGGGTTGGGGTGAGCCAGTAGCAGGGATGAGAGTGGACATGGGGAGCTCCAAGGTCATCTTTGAGGGATTTCAGTGCAGTGAATATAGAACATCAAATAACAATCCAGGGCAGAGCATTAGTGTGCACACAACAAGAGTTATACTATCAGTCACCAACAATAACAACCATTTTAGTCTCTGTTTCTATAAGTTTCACTTTTTATACTCCACATATAAATGAGATCATGTGGTATCTGTTTGTCTATGCCTGGCTTATTTTACTTAGCATAATGTTCTCCAAGTTTATCCATGTTATCACAAATGACAAGATTTCCTTCTTTTTAAAGGCTGAGTAGTATTCCATTTTGTACACATACCACATTTTCTTTTTCCATTCATCTGTTAATGGACACTTAGGTTGATTCTGTGTCTTGGCTATTGTGAATAATCCTGGAGTGAACATGAAAGTGCAGACATCTCTTCAAAAAATTAATTTCAAATCTTTTGGGTCAATACCCAAAAGTGGGATTTCTGGATCATATGGTAATTCTGTTTTGAAGTTTTCATTTACTACACTAAAGATGTATAGAATGGAGATTAAAACAATACACCTGATCCAGTAGTGATTAAGTGTGATGACAAGTTGCAGATAGAATATATTAAAAGAGGAAAGTGTGGCAGTGTTTCAAAAATTAACCCAATTCATAAAAGAAATAACCTAATCATTATTACAGGCATCTGTAAGGGCATCTTCATACTAAGGGCATTTTCTCCTGTGTATTTTGCCTTGGAAAGAAATGAATGTTTCTTCTAAGCCAGAATGTAAAGAGGATGCCAATATGTAGACATTTTGAGTTGGAAAGAAAAGAATAGAGTAAATTATGGATGACATTGATCTCATCAGTAAATATTGACTTTTTAGAACTACCCGATAAAAACGGTAATGATTAGACTATCCCTTAGGGAAGTAAACATAAAATTGTAAAACCTTTATAGGTGACACAAAGTTAGTGGAACAACCCCACCAAAAAGAATCATCTCAATCTAGAAGGAGCAAAACAAAAATCACTAGATGGGAATTGAATCCTTATCTCTATATGAACAAGTACGGTTAGGTAGTACTTACTCAGTCACTTTAAATTCAGGTCTTTAGACCCAGGCAAATTGCATCCCAGGCAACCGGAAGAGCTAGAAGATGTGATCAACACATAGCTGCTGGTCATCTCTGAGAAATCATGACACACAGGGCAAATGGCAAAACTGAAAATGCATTATTAGTTTTACCAAAAGAGAAAAATGTGAATTTTGAAAATTTCTGAATGTTAAAGTTGAATTTGGTTCTCTAGAATATATCTAAACTCATTGGTTTTTAAAAAAATCAACTAAATGTGTATAAGGAAAATTAAGCAGTGTTTCTTTGGAAGCAGGATTTCTCTAAAACAATGAGTATGAATAGAGGTGGGAAGGGTGAAAACTCAGAACAGTCTATGCCAAATGAACATAATTTCCCCTTTTGATGTATTTCTGGGCAATAGATAAAATTGTTAACTTTCACCTAGCTCTTAAGTAAATACTGTGCACTGGACTAAATGTTTAACTTCAGTTATTTCATTTAATCCTCAGAGCAACCTGTGAAGTATGTCTTTCTGATATTGCTGCTTTAACAGATGAGAAAATAGATGCAAAGCTAGTAAGTGTTTGAGCTGAGATTTGAACCCAGATAACAGGAAGTCAGAGCCCAAATCCCAAATCATTTTATATCCTCTCGATAGAGTGAAGAGCTGCTGCTAACAAGGGGTATCTTGCTTTCTGCAAGGCATTTGACAGCTAACGATGAAAGCCTGTTGAACACTGTCGAGAAGATTGTTAGTTGGATCACAGAGCTAGTAAGCCTCATAATATTCTTATTTCTCTAAGAAAAGCTTAACTTGTTGTTTGGAGCATTTCACACTTATAAAAAAATTTCATCTTCTTAGAGTTCCTAAGATTTGCAATTAGAATCTATGAGTATATAACCGAAAGAAAAACTTCAGGTTTAATCATCCACTATAGAAATCTGTCATCTAAATTTGAAAACATAACTCTGTCCGGATATGATATTTTATTAGAATAATGTAGTATGACTATTAAATGAGAGTAGTGGACCTCTGAATGAAAGACCTAGAAGTTTTCCATAGATTAGTAATGAAGAACTACAAATGTGAATTTTAGAAATAGCTAATTTAAAAGGCAGGATGTTTAATCATTTGAGGTTGTAATATACCTTTATGCTATAATACAAAAAGCCCTACTTTACTAAAAAATTATTAGTGTAAACACATTTCAAGAAACTGTTTAACCTACTTAAGATAATTAACAGCTTTCAAGTACACTATCAAAATTCATATGAAAGCCAACAATGAATGTGCTGTTTTAAATGAATGTTTGTTAGCAATTCTATACATTGGATATACCTGATAAACGAATTTCTTTCCCAGTAATCTATATTTCAGACTTTTCACTCATTCAAAAGGGCTCTTCACACAATTCTTCCAAATTAGTACATTTTTACTGTAGACTTTTATAGAGTATAGAGAGCGCCGTATTCCCTGTTGATATGATTTGATCTCAGTTATGTAGTCATTTTCTCATTCTGTCTGCTTCTACCAGGAATCTTTCATTAGTTGCTTACTGATATTACTCTAGAGACTTAAAGTAATTATGTCCAAGAATTGTACAGTGTCAAGAAGTGGTAACTTATAGGAAATGGAGTGATACGTGCTTTAATTTTTAAATCTAATACAAGCACACTAAATCAATCCAGAGGGTATATCAGTATGAGGCAGATATTCCACGGAAGTGTATATTGTGTTTTTCCTATGGCCAAAATGATTTCAACTTTTAATCTGCACTGAGACTTTTGAAAAATATAAATTTACAATGAGACATCTTTTGAAAGGCAAAAAACTATTTTCTACCATAAAAACTTGAAATATACAGCTATTATTCATGAAGACCCTCATCTAAAGCATAATCCATATTTTTAGAAATCTAAACTTTTGCTACAAAAAACATTCCTATTTCCTAACTTAGCATTAATATACTCTCTGAACTGATTAAAAACATCAATGGTAATACAAACTGTTGAAAATTGGCCCATCTGGCAAATTTGGTGATTCTTGCCTAACTCTGGAGAATTTGTACCACAAAATATAATTCCTGGCACATTAAAGAATTCATACCTCTGAACTGAGAGAAGAGGAAGTTTGGAAGGAGTAGATAGTTGGGTTTGTCAGCTGCCAAGGGCTGAAAGGACAGTAAAGATAAACCATCAGTATCATGAGGAAATCTTAAGAGGCAAGTGCATTGTTTTCCTATTTGTATAAAGCCTCAGTTTTACTATACAACTTTGTAACTTGCCATTTTTTTTAGAGAATTGAACTCTATGGATCAGAAATAGGTTAATACTGCAGGGTGTTCTCTCAACCTTGTTTCTAAAAGAGAGTGCTATGGTTTGAATGATGACGCACCCTCTAAAATTCATGTTGAAACTTAATCCCCAACACAATGATATGGTCTTTGCAAAGTGAATAAATGTGGTCTTTGCAAAGAGATGTGGTCTTTGCAAAGTGAATAAATCATGAAGGCTCTACCCTCATGAATGGGATTAACATCATTATAAAAGGGCTTGAATTTGAAGAGATCACTTTCTTGCCTTTCTGTCCCCTCTGCCAAGTGAAAATACAGTGTTCATTCCCTGTGTAGGATGCAGCAACAAGGCACCATCTAGGAAGCGGAAGCCTAGTCCTCACTAGACATCTAACCTACTGGTGCCTTGATCTTGGTCTTTCCAGACTCCAGAACTGTGAGAAGTAAATTTCTGTTGTTTATAAATTACCCCATCTGTGATATTTTGTTATAGCAGTGTGAATCAACTATGACAGAGGGTCATCCCCTTAGCTTCTGATATTCTTCACAGGAACTAGCGTGTAGACTTGGGTAGGAGGCTGTTTTCTTTCCATTTGGAAATTCACTTTAACTACACATGGTTTAGCCTTCATGTTGAATTAAAAGTGAAGAAGAATGCCTCTATATATTCCAAATGTATTGCTGTCTGTTGACATCTTTAGAAATACCCACAGCTCCTTCATGGTTCCTAGAGCTTTTCAAAGATGAGAGTTTTTTATAAAAGGTTTTAATTTATTATAACATTGATATGGTTATTTCTTTTACTTGTATCAGTATGGTAGAATGGTGGTGTATCACTCCCACAGAGGTTCTAGGTTGTTTTCTGTGACAGAGCTTTTAACATTAGAAATGAAAATATTCAACGATAGTATAGAGTTGGGCTGTTTGAAACATTTCCTGCAGCTGCATGAGAATAGATGCTTTATTTAAGGAAAAATCCTGGAAGAAATTAATTGATATGAGCCAGAAGTTGTTCAGCCAATTTAATCGCTAATCTGCTGTTGTTTCTAAATTGAATGAGATACAGAAGGAAGTCTGTCTGCCTCCAAATCAGCCAATTCAAGATATGAACACAGGATAGAATTTAGACCACTATATGCTAAAATGCCTGCTTAAAATTAAACAGGCTTTGCTAGGGGTGGGGATGAGGGAGAGATTAGCCAAGTTTTAAACATGCTAATTCACTTTTGAGGGCATTTTGCCAAATTAACTAAGGCTATCTTGAAGCCATTTGAAGAATTAACTTGCGAACAAACAGTAACCGGGCCTCAATTTCTGTTTTCAAAATTTGTTAAGAACTAGACTTTAAACAAAAATTAAAATAGTAATTAAAGAAAACCTTTTATTCAACTATCATATTATCAAATCCTAGTAATAGTATAGTCTCTTGTGGACGAGGTAAATAATTTGGTGGTACCCTTCCTGCTCCCCAATGACTGGTTCTATGTGTAAGGCTGTCATATTCTCTTTGAAATTCAGATATTCAAAGTACATGACAATAAGGGAAAATTCAAGTACCAATGAATGGTAATTGATTTTAAACCCTGGGAACTGAAGGAGGCTAATAGGAGGGGGTAAATCTCCTGCAATCGTTCTCTTCCATTTAAGAGTTAGCTTATCTCTCAGCATCAGACACCCCATTACTGAGCCTTCAAAATTCTGCTGTACACTCTAATCTCACATTTGTCAGGTGGTATATTAAAGAGTCATCCATTTTCAACTTTCTTATCAGTATTATAGAAAAGATACAGTGTTAATTCAGTTGAGAATGTATAACTAACATTCCATTATGAGGAACCTAGGGAAAACATTTGTCTTGCATATCTAGTGTAGCTTCCTAGTCGTCCTACTCTAATATTCTGAAAAGACAAGAAACAAGTTGTCTTTGTTGTTATTTTTTCTTTATCACCTATTTTTATAAAATTACTTTCTGCTTTAATTTGATGCCTTTTAAATAGAAATTGTTCTATTATCATCTTGGAAACCCCTGCATCCTACTGTACAGTAATTGCTGAGAAGTTAGTTAAATGCGTAACATTATAAATATAAAACTATTGGTCATCATAATGACTCTTGACCCAAATAGTAAAATGTCATATCTTCCTAAATCTAATGGTATCAGTAAGAAAAATTTTATCTTTTGTTTTCTTCATGATAAAAGAAAGAAGGAAAGGAGAGAGAGAAGGAGGGAGGAAAATGAAAGAAAATCTTAGGGTTTATTTCAGTAGCATAGCAACTGAATAATCACCTCTGTTTAGTTATCTAATGGGTAAATTTATTCTTATAATACTCTTATATAATGTTCTATTAATAGATTTAAAAGGCACAGAATGTATTTCTAATTCATTTTTGTTATTTTTACAGTTTCCTCCAAACATACTACAAATTGAGAGTCCCAAAATTACCTCCCACATATTTTTTCTCAACTTACCCTCTACATAATATTAAAATGTTATAAACCTTCCAAAAGATCATCTATAGTATTTATCCAGCTTAAGCTTCTCTGGACTTCTTGAACTGGTAAATGTATGTGTTTTACCAAATTTGGGAAGTATTTAGTCATTATTTCTTTAAATAGTTTTTGTTTCGTTCTTTCGTGCCTCTTTTCTAATATACTCCAATTGGATGTATGTTAGACCTTTTGAGGTAGTGTCACAGGTCCCTGAGGTTCTTTAGATTTTTTTTTCAATTGTTTATTTTCTTTGTTTTCAGAGTGGACCATGTCTATTGATCTCCCTCTAAGTTCACTGAGTCTTTCTTCTCATACCATTTCCATTATACTGTTAAGCCCACCTAGTGAATTTTTATTTTAGATATCAGATTTTTCAATCCTGGAATTTCTTTTCGCTTCACTTTATCATTTCTTTCTCTGCAATATTTCTTACTCATCATGCATTATCAGCATATTCTTCTTTACAGCCTGAGCATAGTTACAATAGCTGACTTAAAATCCTTGACCTCTAATTCTAATATCTGTACCATCTCAGGATTGGTCCCCATTTATTGTCCTTTCTTTTTAGAATGGTCATAATTTTCTGGTTTTTCGTATTTCTGATAATTTTTATTGTATCTGGACTTTGTAAATGATACATTATAGAGAGATTCTGGACTCTCTACACCTAAGAGTACTGGTTTTTCTTTGTTTTGCAGACAGTTTACTTTTCTTAATGCAAACTCCAGAACTCTGTCACCTCTGCAGTTAGCTGCCAACTGAAATATCTGTGAAATTTCTATTTTAGTCTTAGCTGGGCTGCTTGGGGTCTGCCAAGCACATGCCTTGCTCAAATGTCATCAGCAATCTGAGTAGTAAGTATGCAGAACCCAGCACTCCCTCTCTGTAGCTTTCTCCTTTCTTGGATATTCCCCCAGTTTCCAGATATTGTGATGGCCCTGAAATCTGATTTCTCAACCAGTAAGACTGTATTTCTCTCTGAATTTTAACCTTCCCACTTGGTACCCCCAGGGCCTATCCTCAGGCACAAAGGATGGTATTATTCCCTTTTTCGAAGTGTCAACTCCCCTTTAATTCCTGTTCTTTGGGGCTTTCCTCAAATGCCTTTGGATGGTGTGTGTGTGTGTGTGTGTGTGTGTGTGTGTGTGTATGTGTGTGTGATGAGTTACCTGCAGGAGAAGCCCAACAGGAAGTTCTCTGCTGTTATCAGAGGTCGAATTCTTAAAAGTCATCAATCATAAATAAAGAACATGAAGAATCCTCATAGAAAGAACATTCATTTGTATATAAAACTTGTTCGCATTGCAAACTGGTACAATTTGAAGACTTAAATGTTTTTTGCTGTTGTTCTTTTTAAATTCTCATCCTATGTACTGCCGTCTCTAAATCAGAGTAATGAATTCAGTGGTTGTGAGCAACTTGACATGATTTGTAGAAGCACAAAAGGCCCTGGGGAATTGGACTTGGTATTGCTCACTTTTAAGCTAATAAAGAGAAAATCCTACAATCAAATGCAGTGAAGGGTATAATTGGTGCAATACTGCTTGCTACCAGTGTTACTTTTCAGGGTCATTTTTGTTAACTGAGGAATGAAGTAAAACATTTTTAAGCGCCCAGCACTTCAATAAGAATACATATGGTTACCCTGAGCAGTCAAGTTCAAATATGTGATACCTGATTATTACAGAAGCACCCATTCAACATTGCTCATTGTAAAAAATCTTACTCTTTAGTTGCAGTTATACATCACCTGAAATCAAGCCATGTCTAGAAAATATATCACTTTTAGCTCCACGTACCATTAAGGGTGAATAAAAGTGTCAAAAGTAAAGGAGAGCTTATACACATATCACAGGTATGGGAATGCCTGTGCAACTTGAAAATATATCCATCAAGAGGTGTGGGCAGTTTTCACAGAAAGTGAAATATTTCAGAAGTGATACTCTATTGTGTGCCATGAAATACATATTTCCTGAATCTGGAGAAATTTCAAGCCTTCTTTTGTCTGTCTCATATGTTCTAGCTGATGCCTTGTAATCATTGCTCCTCCATTCAGTCACCATGGAAATGAGAGGAACTTTGTTGTCCTGGGTAGAGAACTGACTTAATAGTAGAAAACTATAGATAGAGATAACGAGGCATTTGTGTTCTTCAGGGGTCAATAACAAAACCTGTTTTATTTGAGGAATAAAATCCCATCTAAGTTGATAAGTCTTCCCAATAAGGAAAAAGCAAGATGATGGTAATATTCCTAAAAGGACATCTAAAACTGTGTGAATGGCCAGAAAAGGTGAAATGTGGTTGACCGTGGGCAAACACTAGGTAATATAGCTTATCGTCAAGAAGGTTTTAAAAGAACCCAGTTAGAATTTTCCTACCTAAGAACAGAACCCTAGAATCTGATGAAGGGAGAACCACGTTCTAATCTCCGTTTTAATATATCATATTAAAGTGAGATCCTTTCTCTAACCGTAGGTCTAACAAATTTATTCATTTCAGATAACCACCATTTCAAAAATTTTCTATAAATAAAAATATAAACATTTTCCTTAAAACTTTATTTGAAATCAATTTAGTCATGGAATTGTCTAAATCAATGCTGCTCAAAGCATGATACCTAAACCAGCAACATCAGTATCACCAGAGCTTGTTGGAAATGCAGACTCTCAGGCCCAACTCCAGATCTACTGAATAATAGTCTGCATTTTAACAAGATCCTCAGGTGATTGATTTGTAAGTCAAAGCTTGAGAAACACTGGAAAAAATAAGACAATTAAATAAAGTCTCAATGTAAGAAGCGTCTCCTATGTCTTATTTAGTGACATCATTGGAAAGTGAGGTCAAAAGAACACTGAGGAAATTTGTAGATGGCTATAGTTTGGGAGCTACTTTCAATTCTCAGAAAAAGATAACTAGCACAAAAGAATCTAAAGAGGTTACAAATAAGAAATAAGAAATGAAATGAAACCTGGGTAAATGTAAGATATGAATCTGTGAAATAATAATACCAAATAAGACATTTAATAGACACAATTTAGAAAGCAGTATTATCAGGAGACCTAGAGCTGGGATGAAAGTAAAGAACAAATTATAGTAAAATCAGGCTTTCAATGTATTAGGATAATAAAAACAACTAATGTAATTTGGGGCCTCCTATCCAGAGACAAATCATGGAAGAGGCAGATAATGGTTCTTTTTTAATGACTCAGGTGAAAATTCAGAGAGGATATTTGGACACAAAAGCAGAAAAGCTCAGGCTTCATACAGGATCCAGAGAATAACAGGTTATAAAATTCGATAGATGAAAAGTACTGTGAATAGTTTTAATGATGATTCTAAAGTCAGACTTATGACAACATGTAGAAATATGAA
The DNA here is from genome assembly GCF_000956105.1 of Propithecus coquereli. Classification (NCBI taxonomy): domain Eukaryota; kingdom Metazoa; phylum Chordata; class Mammalia; order Primates; family Indriidae; genus Propithecus; species Propithecus coquereli. The sequence continues at coordinate 2,595,805 of NW_012153062.1, forward strand.
ATGCGAAAAGCCTTTGATTTTAGGAGGTGTGAAATTTGAAGTATAGTAGTGAAATCAAACAAAAAAAATACGTCCCAAGTATTATCACACATCCCACATATTTAATAACACCCAGGCCAGGTCTGTGTGGTCAACTATTCAAGCCATGTAAACATTCCCCCAGTTGTGGCTGGCTCCCACCCCATTACATGGTCTTGAGAAAAGCTCAGATAATCTAATGTATCTCTACCTTGCTCCACTTTTGCAGTGACACAGGCAAAACACATCAACTTACCTAAGACAAGGCTACCCACCATGTAATTTTCGTAGACACACACCTATAGGACTGTCTTCACCATGTTCTTCTAGGGCTATACAGCCAGGCCTAAACTCACATGTCATGCCATGGAGTCATGTTGCTCATAAACATGATCGCAAGGGAGAGGAATGTGGATGCAGCTATTATTCTCTTTTCCACCACTTGAACCTAAATCCCGTTCCTCTGAATGCCAGTTCGGCTCATTAGGCTCCAGACCAGCTATGCTATAGTAGTAATGGGAAAAAAAATTAAGATGTTATCAGCTATAATCAGATTAAGCTACAGCAGAACATACTGTAAGTTTTCCCTGAAAAAGAACACTTCTACTATATGAAAATCAGTACTTAAAGTACAAATAAATAAATGACTGATTACAAAGATTTTCTCACATTTTAGAAGCCTTCTCCATAGGGTTCCTTTTAAAAAATGAACCCCTCCAGTGTTTTTAAGTGTTTTACAGATCATTAACTACATGGCAGAGGGGCAATGGGAAGGGATTTCTAGATTTAATGAACTAGGATGCACTCAAATTGAGGACAGATAAAAATAAGACAAATTATATTTAAAATTCTACTTTATCGGTGGGAAAACATAACCACGAAAACTACACAAACATAAACTTGAAAAGTATTCATTTCTCACCCATGCTATACCTGAGAGAGTAACATCTTGATGAAAACGCTAATGGTGTTTAAAGTATATAAATGTATATTATTAGTCTGCATAATATATTATATACATCAATATCTATTATATGTGTGCCTGTGTGTATATGTTATATATAGTAATATGTTATTACTATATATATCTATTAAATATGGGTGTCTACGTATATATATTTTTATATTAATATCACCACTTAATAGATATATTAATAAATATTAAATATATGTACCTGCATATATTTGTGTGTGCATATATGTATATGATATATGTGTATATATGCATTTGTGAGTCAGTCATCACCTAACGAAGTGGTGGCATCATTCAAACTTCCTACTTTTGCATTTTACACCTAAATTTAATACTGGCATTGACTTTGCAAATCTCATTCTTCTGAATATAATGTAACCCAATTGTATATTCACTACGAGGACTTAAACTCTTAAATCTTTTTTAGAGATGATTTAAGCCAGGAAATAAATCAACCACATCCCTAGAAACTTTGGCTAAAACTGCACAGTGTATTTTCCACCAAAAGTGTTTAAAGCGCTTTCTATGAAGTAAATGCTTTACAAAATTAGCAAAAGAAGTTTCCTGGAAATATCAGTATAAATATTTTCAACTGTATTTTGTAGGGAAACCAAGAGACCGTGATGATTAATACTTTATCCATAAAATTAAATCAGACAAAAAAAATTATATCTTAAATAAATATAGTGTTCATGTATTTTTGATGGGGGTGGGCTAAAGAAGGCTTAATAAATAGTCCTAGACAGATTACGATAACATACTATTTCAAAACTTTTCCATGCATTAATATTTTGCTTTTAGGTTCTTCTATGGAATAGTAGAGTAGGCTCATTAGTATGTTTTTAATCTAAAACACATTGTATATCTTCTGTATTTGTAAAACATATAACAGTAGAATGGAAAAGAACAGGGATTTGAAGATCTGGATTCTGACTGTAATACTAGCTGATTGTATGGTACCAGATAATATTTCTGAGCCTCAGTTTTCTCATCTAGAGAATGGAAATAATTAAATCTTACCTGTCGACTTCAAGAACTGTTAGGAACAGTCAGAAGACATCATATGTATATATCATATGTATATAATATATATATATATAATCTTTATATGCTCTTAGATGCAGTAAGATGCTATGCAAATATATATAGATAAAGTATTTTAATGTTTTCTGTAGTATTCATGTTATAGAATGAATACATTTCATAGAAGAATGTTATTAGAATGTAATGATTTCTCTTATCTTGAATGTGAGATTTGATATCAATATTAATTTTCCATGTGTATTGATTTAGCTTTGCTGCTTATCTCATAGCGAGGCCATAATCTTAACGTAGTTTTAATCCATTGACTTTATTACTTTATCAAAGCTAGTAATTATACTTCTAGTATTTCCAGACCAACAACAAAAACAATTGAACATAATACAATGAATATCGCAATGGACAACATTTATCATTATAATGTACTAGAATTCCAGAAAGAGCAATATACTCTGTTTGTGTGTAGTTCTTATAAACAACATTGGTTCTATTTGAAGCCAAAGAAGAACAATATGGTTAGTTAAAATAAGTTAGCAGCTCATTCTTCTTAAGTAAAATAGAAAAGAGAAGGACCGAGAGAGAGGCATACCTCACTCCATCCAGAAGTCATGAAAGCAGATGATGCAGTAATGTACCTAGCCCTGAGGTCCTCTTTTGTATAAGAGAAATAAATATTAATAAATACTGATTATCCTAAGAAAAGGGCCTCTCGATGTGTGGAGAAGAGAGCCCACTACCCAAAAAAGAATGCCTGTGTGAGCTTGTTATATTTCTGGTTGCCCAAGTAAATTATATTTTACCTACATGAAAAGAATAATAATACTTGTGAGAAAATGTTATTGAGCATTTGAATGGTACTTTCATCCTTTTATTTATCCAGGCCTTCAATAAGTGTTTATTAAGCATCTACTATAAACTAGACACTGTAGTAAACATTGTCATATTATATTGAATAAGATGAACTGGGTCTTTGCCCTCTTGGAGATTACAATCTAATGAGGGAGAGAAACTATTTTAATTTTTTTAAAAGTTGCTGTTTCTGCTATTTTGCAGGGGGAAAAGGCATGATTAGGCAGCAGTCCCCAACTTTGTTGGCACCAGGGACCTGTTTCATGGAAGACAATTTTTCCAGGGACGGGGTGGGGGCTGGGGCGGAAGACAGAGCTTAGTGGGTGATACCAGAGATGGGTAGTGGAGCTGGGGAGGGAGGGTGTCTGTAAATACAGATGAAGCTTCGCTCACCCGCTGCTCACCTCCTGCTGTGCAGCACCGTCTCCTTTTCCTAAGTTTCATGAAAGACAGTTTTTCCAGGGACAGGGTGGGATGGGGGAGTAGCCGGGCAGCAAAGCTCCGTGGCCCGGTCCCTAACAGGTCACTGGACAGGGATTTGGAGACCACAGCACTTAGGAGAATAATGGGGAATGTGTAACTACTTTAGTTTGAGTATCAAGGAAGGGTTCTCCGAGGGAGTGACATTGAGAATGAAATCCAAAGGATGAGAAGGAGATAGGGAACAGCGCTTACTAGGGAGAACAGCATCTGTGAAGGTGTGCAGCAAACTGAAATACCTGATGGCCAAAGTTAAAGAAATAGGGTGAAAGTGACACCATATGGGATGAGAAAGGTTGGCAATGACCACATAATATTGGCCATGATAAAGAATTTGGATTTTATTAAATATGCAAAGGAAAGCTGTCAAATGGTGTTACAAAATGATGACATTATCCAAATTTTATTTTAAATACATCATCATGCTGCTATCTGAAAATATATATGAAATGTGAAGAAGTGAAATCAGAGACACCATTATAAGGCTGTTATCGCATCCGCTGCACAGGTACGCAGCCTGTGTAGTAGCACAAAGCTCCCCTCTCAGAAGGGTCTTGCTCTTGGATTAATGCTCTGCTGACTCCATGTTGAAATTCTAATAATTTTTAAACAAGGGGGGCTTGCATTTTCATTGGATTCCCAATTTATTTGGCTAGTACTGGCTATTACAGAAATCTAGTTTCAAGATGATGTTGCCATAGACTAGGATAATGACACTGGGGATGGACAAAAGTGATCTCTTTTGCAGTTGAAATACGTCTAGAATGCAATATCAGATTGCCACCAATATGAGCTTTCAATTTGGTCCAGGCAGAGGATTTTAATTGTTTAAACAATATTAGCTTATGATAATCAACACATATCCTTTCCATTTAATAAATACTAGTTTTCAAAAGATTTCTATTTTTTGGTCATCTTATGTCTGCTTATCATGTATTTACAATAGACATGAACTCCGAAGGGTGGGGAACATTTATGTTTACCTTTCCATTTCACTAATATCTGTCGACCCAAAGCATGTGGAAGGCTCTGTGCTGTGAACTTAGAGTGGTGTAGGTGTTTTTTATTAAGAGCCTATAATTTAGCTGAAAGTGAAAACTTAAACAGATATAATACAAGGAAGGATATACCTGTAAAGGAGATACAAACAATGCACTGTAACAGATTCCATTTCTTTAGAAGGTTCATTAGAAGTTTTATCAAGTGTTTCTGCTTATTTAGTCATGCAAGTTCAAAGATTTTTGTCATGACACTAGAATGTGGGATGACATTATTGTGACATTTTATTTTAATTAAAACCAGATATTGCCAGGGATTCCATTATAGCCATCACCCAATATATAGTCAGCCTTAAGATTGTCATGGTATATTTGAAAATCCCATTTAGAAGATGAATATTATTGAAGTCTTCAAAGAAAAAAATTTCAAAATGTCTGTCCTTATTCCCTGCAAAATGAAATAGATCTATAATTAAAATAGTCTTGGGCTGGGCACAGTGGCTTACACTGATAATCCTAGCACTTTGCGAGGCCGAGGCAGGAGTTTCGCTTGAGCCAAGGAATTCAAAATCAGCCTGAGAAATATAGTGAGACTCCATCTCCACAAAAAAAATTGAAAAATAAATAATTAGCCAGGCATGGTGGTACGTGCCTGTAGTCCCAGCTACTTGGGAGACTGAGGCAGGAGGATCACTTGAGCCTAGGCGTTTGAGGTTGCAGTGAGCTATGATCTCGCCACCGCACCCTAGCCCAGGTGACAGAGTGAGACCGTATTAATCATGAGATTTGAAAAATAAAGCCAGAATTTTGACCAGTAGATAGAAATCTATTAAGAGATACATGAAAGTATCCTGCTGCTGCGTAGCAGATCTGTCTTCAGTGTAACAAGTTACACAAACTACAGGCAAATATGGATGATTTCTCTATAGCATGGAACTCTCATCAGGGAAAAGTCTGCTTTGATGACCAAATTTCAAAGCAGCTATCCCAAAGGAAAACACACACATGCTCACACCCCTACACCTATGCTAAGCAGAATCACGTGGGCAGTGGAGGGATGTAGCAGTGCCCTAGAGACAGAGACCTCTGGCACTGACGAGCTTTGCTTGTCATGCATCACAGCTTTGAGGCTCCAGACATTTCATCCCAAAACACTTGTTACACTTTCAGGCTTCTGTGATTCGGGCTGTGGGCAGAGCTTCTAGCTTTTATCTCCTGAGATAAGCAAAGGGCTCTAGTTTATCTCCCTTTGCAAACCTACACCCAAAGAATAAAGTAGTCCTGTCTTCAAAGTGCTCACACCTTGAAACATTAAGGAAATAGAAAATGCTTCCTAGCTTAGGCTATACCGAGTCATGTAAACCAATGTTGCCTTCACCCTCTTGGTCCTGCCTGTTCTCAAAGTAGATCTGAAGAGAGCTATCACCTACTTTCCAATCATTGAGCCTGACGTGATGCACAGAAGAGTTTGACATGAAAATGAGATGGACTGGTGGGCTAAGGACACGGGAGACATTGAGAAGATACGATACGACTTGGAAAATATGTGAAAGTCGAACGGTAGGAATATTTTAGGAAAGAACAGAAGCACTTTGGGCAGTCCCATCTTTATTCATCTCGAATATCCATATCCCAGTTCAGGCTTTTAGGACCTCTCTTCTGCTCTATAACTGGATTTTCTCCTCCCAGCTTCTCCCTCTCCAGATCTCTTACGTATCACTGCCAGCTTCTTCTTTCCAAAGCTCATTTTCGTGTTCAGAGCCTTCAATGATGCTTCTTGACCAACAAATGTAAGAAAACCTTTCATATGACATTCAAGACTCTTTGTGATCTCACTGCAACCTATATTGTCAGTTTTACTGTTGTTATGCATTTGCACATATATTATCTTTGAGTCACGTGGTCCCCAAACATGCCCTGCTCCTTCCTGTAACAGCCTCGATATGTTGGCTCATGACATGCAATTCTTCTGACTTTTTATTCTTCCCACCCATTGCAATTCTATTAATTCTTCAAGGTGCTTTCATCACCTACTCCAGGAAGCTTTGTTTATTTTTTCCTTCCAGATATTTATCTCCCCTGAAATAATACAGCATCTATTTTATACCTATACTGACATTTACTATGTGTGTAAGTATTTATTTGAATCATCATGGTACTTGGTTTTACCCATCTTTTTACTACCAGCCCCGATTGTAAATACCATGAGATCATATTTTTCTATCTCTCTGTCCCACACAATGCCTGCTGATCATAAAACAAAGGTTCAGTAAGTTTTATTTAATGAGTCGCTAGCAAAGAGTAGAAGAGTAGTTTCTTCTCCCTATTCTGAGATTATGTTCCACAATCACTGTACTTCTAGCCAGACCTTTTGGAAAGTCCATTGGCTGAAGGGAAAACAAACAATCAAAAAGAAAACCCTAAATGTCTAATACAGAGTGACCAAAACAACAGAATGCATCATACTGCCTTGGTCATGGTGAGCTTCCTTCACATTTGCCAATTCCAGAGCCTACGAGTGGGATAATGACATAGGCCAGTTTGCCTGTTACGGTCCTGCTTTTTATGCCTGTACTTATTGATTATCCGCTCTCCTCTTTCACTCTCGGAAGAGTTCTGGTTTAGATGACAAATTATACGTTCAGTCTCCCTAAGCACCATTTTTAGGGACCCGTGAAAACACTTGTTTTTCTTGTCAACTTTGTATTAGTTCTCATAAACAAGCTGGTGTGAAAGTGGTAGGGATTGGTATCCCGCCCATTTCTTCCCAAAGCTTCAGGTTCATCTACAAAGCAAACCAGCCATCTGACAGACCAAAAAGCAAAAATAAACAAATAGAAGAAACAAACAAATAACAAAACAAGTCCCAAAGGCTAAGCCATTTGAAGTAGGAAAGGATAAAACATAAGGCTCAGGATCACTGGAAGACAGATTTTTTTTTTTTCTCCTTCTTTTTCTCTTTTCTCTCCCAGGAATTCTTCATTAGACTCAATTTAAGCCTTGAGTTTGAGGCTTTGTATTCTCAGTTGGTAAGCACACCTATTAAAAAAGCAATGTATTCACGTTAACTCCCTGGCACCAGCAGGATCTGTATATTCACCGCTAGCACTGGACACCATGCCAGGAGAACCTGACTCCTGGTGCAAAAGGATTTAAAGAAAAAAAAAGACAAATAATGCCAAAAAAAAAGCCCCACATAATTCTTTTCTGTACTCTGTGGTTTGTTTTACTTAGGAAAACGGCCTGGTTATACCCTGCAGCACGCATTCATTACAGTGATCTTTGACTGGCAGATGCAGAGTAATAGGATGCATATTTTAGTGCTTATTATAATACCCTGTCCAAAAACAACTTGACAAATTTGTGATTTCGACAATATCTCATTTTGCTGGCTGCAGTGCTCTGTGATTGTCTGGCCCACGTGGCTTCCAGATTATGCATACCACCAATACTTCTCATTAAAATGGCCACAGTTCACCAGTTTCGGTAGCTTGGAACGAACTTGGAATGAATTATTATACAACAAAGAGGCTGCTGTCATGCAGAACAAAAGACAAGCAAAAGAGAGCTTTGGCTTAATGAGGCTAAGTGAGTGTCTCCCCTGCATCACAGCTACTTGACGGCCTTTGAGCATGGATTTTTTTCTCCACAGGCCAAAACCTTTGGTCTATTATTTTGTGTTTATGCACCTTGAGGCTAATATACATTTTAATATGCTGCACATGGAGAAAAAAAAATCAGCCATTAGATTAGAACATGTGCACTCCCTGTTAAATTAATGACAACCGAACATAGAGATAAATTTAGGTTTTCATATTTAATTATAGCACACTGCAGTACGTTTAGCAAGGATAAATTGCACTATTATTATGCTTCATTTTTTTTGACATCTTCTCCTATTAACGGTGTACACTTGCCCCACCACCACCACCACCACCACCCTGTGCCATATTAACATCTATGCATATCATCCTTCTCTCAATGTTGCCCAATCTTAGCCACCACACTGAAAGGTATACTATTTTATTTGTTAAATTTAGTGAGAGAACTAATGCTGTTTTGGCATTTCTGCTGAATAAGAATGTAATTTGTAAGAAAAAATGATAATTCATCTAAGAATAATTCAATTATCACTCCTTCTTGCTGCATCAGATTATACTGATGGACTCAAGTTCTCTGCCTTCCTGATCTACCAAAGGCACAAAGCACAGCATGTGACTCGGAAAAGTTGATATTTCACTATGACTCAAGTGACCTGTGTATAAAGCAGTAGTCATAACAATCCCACAAAAAATCTCAACAATCCTGTCACTTTTTGGAACTTTTCTGTGTTGATTTTAATCCATTTGGTATAGAAATGGGAACGCATGTTTACACAAGTAGCAAAAATTGCAGGGTAATAAAGACCCAAAGGTCTTTGGGGGAAAAAATTAACAAGGCTGATAGTAAAGATTATGAATATTGCTGTTCATTCTACCAAGGCCACCAAAGCAGGAACAGATTGCTAATATAACAGAAATGTCAAAATGAACTTTTCATGTAGAATGACTAAGTAACTTCTAGTTCTTTCTGTTTGGGGTCTGTGATTTTACCTTCTATTAATTGAGTGTATTTGTTCCCTGTTACATCTGGAACTTATAGTTTAGCTTACTTCATATACCAGTTAATAGAGTTCTAGTTGGTTGCCCAGGATGTAAAAGATTCTTCTATCTTTGTGTAAAGCTGAAAGGAAAGGATTTGCCTATGCGTCTGCATTAAGGAGACATACCCATTTGTTATCTTTTTGCTTTAAAAAGTCACTTGAATTAGCAGTCACTCGAATTAAAGTCAGAGAATATTTTTTCAGGGTCTGAGAGTCAAAATCCAATTCTGGGGTTATCTTGAGACTTATTCTTTGTTCAATATTTGTTTCATTATGATACCTACTGAAGTTGGATGACCAGAGGATCATGGTAGGAATAATAATTCCCATGTGAGGAAGGTCTGTTACTGGGAATAAAGCACATAATATAGGAGTCAGTTACCACTGGCTGGTGAACAACTCTTCTTGATGACACAGAAAAGCAGCCTTTATACCTTTATTAAGAATAATTCTCTTTGCCCAAATTCTGATAAAATGGAATGTGCAAGATGGCTTATAAGAAATGGCCTTAGAATGATGGGCTGTAAAATTCATTTTCAAAATGCTTTTTAGTTTAAAATTTGACTCACCTCAGAAACTAAAAGTGTGAGGTAATGAATAACTAAGTAGCCTGGCAATATGGTATGGTAAAAATGTCTTATGACTAAAAAGAGCTATTTTTTTTATTCTGTAAGTATTTGGCAAACTTAAATTCTAAGAAACCCCTTATAGAAAAGAGATGAGGATTATATTTACTGTTCTGTAGAGGTTGACAGTGAACCACTAGGTGGAAGGGTCTACCTAATTGATATAGTCACTGGATAACATTAAATTTCTTACTCAAGAGATTCACTCATCCCTGAGTTTCTTTCTACCTGTGGACAAGTGGTTCAGACATCTCTATCAGTAATAATTAGTACCCATCAAATCACTTTTCTGGGTTAATTCACTTTGCAGTTCAAAGAATTTGCTCTAATTGGTCAAATGTTCTCCATCCCAAATACTCTAGCCATTAGATATTATTACAATGTGCTTAAAGCAGATGCCAAGACACCCTGCAGGATTCTGATATAACTGTTCTACCAAAAAAGAATTCAAAAATATACCTTGTTCCAAACATCCCCGGTAGAATGAAAATAACTTATTTTAAAAATAAATATAATAATTTTAAAATAATATATACTGGCCCTCAGAAATACTCATTATTAAGTTAAAAAGCAAGAAACCAAACTATACTTGAATATAATTCCAATTTTGTTCAAAAAACATGTACTTGTGGACAGAAGAAAAAGCTATGATGATATCTATATATTAACAGACATTTCTGAAAGCAGAAATTCGGGATGGCTTTTATTTCCTTCTTTTTCTTTTCTTTATATTCTCAATTTTTTATATTGAACATGTATTTTTATAGTGAGAAAGACTAAAAATGAAAGCAATACCTTTAGAAAGTTTCGTATGAGTCTCTAAAGAATTATTGATCAAATAATTCATCGAAATATCCATAGAAGAGCTAAATTTTAGAAAACCAAGATTATTCAAGTGCCAAAAAGCAAAATCAGGAAGAGAATAGCATTATTTAGCTTGCAGAATAAATTAAATTAGTTTAGCCAAGAAAGAAAGGCTAAGGAAAAATTGCTACTTTCCTTTTAAAAAATAACAGATTATTATGTAAAGTTTTATAAAAGGAATAACAGTTTTCTAAGTCTACTACTGATAAAGGAAAATAAAACCAATATGAGGAAGTTAAATCTGACAGAGTTATGTTTTCCTGAGAGTGACCTCTTTGAAAGGGAACTGAAAATAGCTCTGGAATCTTTTCTATTTCTTTTTGTTCATTTGCTTTTCTTTTCTCTTCATTTCTTTTCTTTCGTCTTTGAGAAAAAGAGAGATTCTCATGTATCTATAATTCTATATGTGTAATACTATTAATATATGAAGGAAGGTAGTTTCTTTTTCTTCTCTAATGTTACTTTACCTTTTCTTTAAAATATACTTTTCAAAATTTTCAAGTTGGTTCTTCCCACGTAACAGTGGAAATATTTGGTGAAGTCCTACTGAAGATAGAATTACTTATACCCACTGTGCAGTATGATTATTCATGCCAAAAATGGTCCAGTGCTTTCTGAGTACAAGTTGATTTGAAGAACTGTCTAAATTGATTCTGTTTCAATTTATGTTAATTTCCATTGGTATCTAAATTCTTATCCTCTCTGCATTTTATGGGATGAGGCACAAAGTATGAACCATGAGTGCCTCCAGACCTGATTTAGTATACCCTATTCCAAACAGCCAGACAAAGAAGAATCCAAAGGAGCTCTCCAACCTGCTGTTTGACTTGAGAGCCACTACGCAGTTCTTGAGCATGATTTTAGAATATCTCGAATGCTGTTTTCATAGCGGGTTGTGGATATGCCCTGCAGCTACTCAGCAATAACATCTCACCTGCCCACAGAGGTTTCTGTGATGCCTCAAATGGAATTCAATTAACATGACACGGAAGCCTCTGGTCATTTATAGTCATTCATTCATTTAGCTAAGATGACTTAAATCCCTACTAGATGCCAGACACTGTTCTGGACACTAGGGATATATAAATAAAGAGAAAAAGAATCTGCCCTTGTAGAACTCATATTTAAGTAAGGGATATAAAACTCAGTAATAAAGATAATAAATGATAGTATGATAGTGATAAGGGCTATGTAAAAAGGAAAAGTGGAGAAGGCAAAGGAGCTCGAAAGTGTGGGAGTCAGGAGATAGGTTGCAGTTTAAAGGTTGAGAGTAATGAGAGAAGGTGACATTTGAACAAAGGTGTGAAGGAAGTGAGGAATTGCCTTGTGGATCTCTGTGAGAAGAGATTTTCAGGTAGAAGGAATAGCCAGTGAAAAGGGCCTAGGATCAGCAAAGAGCATTATATCAGGAGTAGAGTGGGTAGAGAGAATAAAAGGAGAGAAAATCAGAGAGGTGAGGCAGGTTGGAGGAGGAGTGGTGATCTTCATGCCCTAACTTAGTTCCCTTCTAACTCAGGAAATCTGTTGGTCACCTTCTGTGCACCTCCTGCCCTCTGTTGTCTCTCAACCTTCCCAGCTTGATCTGACGTGCATTCATCAAGCTTCCATTATGTGCTAGAAACTGTGCTAGAAAATGCAAGTACAATCCTGCATGAAGCAAGATCACCATACATCTTGAGTACCTATTCTATTCTATTTTGGATTATAATGATAAGGTTATGATATGTACTCAGAAGTGAACTTTCTCTGTCCTCCACATATTAGACTTAAGGCCCCCTCTCGGCCATATTTCAATCTGGCTTTGTAGTATAACACAAAAATTAATTACTTTGGGAAAAATGATAATGTAGTTACTGAATGAGGTGCACTTTCAGAACAAGCCAGAAACATCTTTGTTCTCTCTCAGACCCCCTAGGTTCATTTTCTTGCTTTTAGATAAAATCCTGGGGCTCTTCTGATCACTTTCAGGCATCAAAATACTCTCAGATAGTGGACTATCAAAATTTGGTATATGTTTACAATGGAATATTACTCAATCATAAGAAACGACAGTGATCTAGCACATCTTATAC
>NW_012153062.1:2608559-2613746 GCF_000956105.1 Propithecus coquereli
AGGGAGGAGGGGACGGGTATTTGTATACACAAGGAGTGCAATGCGCACCACGTGAAGGATGGACATATTTGAAACTCGGACTTGGTCGGGGGGACCAAGGGCAACATACGTAACCTAAACATCTGTACCCCCATAATATGTTGAAATAAAAGAAAAAAAAATACTCTCAGATAATAGTCCATCCAGGAAACTTCTAACTCTCCTCCTATTTACAGATTCTCTGCTTTTGCCTGCACTAGGCCCTACAGCAGCAGTAGAGAAAAGGCTGGGTACACTAGATCTTCTGTGACTTTTTTCACCTCCCTGTTCGGTCCCACCTCTCCTCGTCTCTATATCACTTCTGATTCCTCCAGTGTGCTGGGAAGAGAGGGAACATAGGAGACTAAAAGATGCTTGTCTGGTCCTCTTAGGTTTGGTGCTGATATCAACCCAAGTGTACCAGATGCCCACGTGATAGCGCTTTTTCTTAGAGGATACCTCTGTGAGATCTTTAGAGACTCACCTCATTCTCTAGCCCTGGTGATACCCTCTGCCTCTACCCATTATGATTTCTTATGCTTCCGCACTTTACCCAGGAAGGGGAAACAGAAGATTTTGCAGGAGAGAGCAGAGAAAACTACAGCACTTTTTTTAGGCTGAGAGTAAATAATCTTTTTTCCCAGTATCTTCTATGCCTTTCATTATAGGTAGGCAGATCCCAGGGCAAGATCCCAGACCTACAGAACAAGTTTGAATCACATCTCACCAAGTCCTACCCAATCCTCTTTAGAAAGAAGGAGATTCTCCAACATTTCTTTCATCCTTGGGGCCCCATCTAAGAAACATCTTATGACATCCTATTACAACAGTGCTATTAAATTTGTTTTCAATCTCTGCCTTTGCCTTCAATCTGTTGTTTGTAAGCACAAAAAATCTTTTCAAGGCTAGAAATATCTGGTAGTGTGGAAATAACATTAAGACCAAGGATGTAATGATGCTTCCATTGGTTAAACCCAAGTTATAGAGACAGAAGTTTTAAATACTAGAAGTCCGAGATCTTTAAAATCCATGACTACAACCAAATCTTTGTGTTTGATACTGTTTCATTGTTCTTTTGCATATCGGGAAGTTGTGAGTATTCTTAGATTTTCATAATGTTTTGATTTCCCTTTAAAATATTCATGTTGTGAAACCATTTTAAGAATACATGATTTTTTTTATTTTTATTACTTGTTTCTCAGAAGAACAAAAAGTACTTTGCAGTTTTCTAAAAACCCCGTTGGCTTAATCCATTTGTAATTAGGGAAATCCTGCTACAGCATCGGAAATGAGGGGGAAGGGATCTAGGGTACCACTACTTGTTCGTCACTGATGAACCTGACCTGGCATGGCTCAGAACAGGATGAACAGAATTCCAGGATTCCTAATTTGGAGTTATCTTAGGAAATTAATCTACATTTTGAACTAAGATTTATGAATCCAAAAAGCTTAAGCACAAATATGCAATTCTGACAGATTTCTTATTTTTCAAAAAGACCAAAATCAATGACAAAATTTCAGATTCCTGAACAAAATTAACATGGAACTACCTTGGTGTTTTATATGATAATTAATGTTTAGTACCCACAAGCCTTTGTTATAAAACTGAAATGCATCTAACCAAGTCAGCCATGTGACCAGAATCAGGGAAAGCTCATCACGGCTACTGCACAGTACCCCACGAGCAGTCATAAAGCCAGAAGAGCTCTTGGTTCTCTAAATCCCTGGAAAATGCATTGCCTTAATTAGCAAATACCATCTTGAGTGACTCCTCCAGAGACTCCCAATTAACTAAGCTTCTAGACTAACATCGTTAATACTTCTCTCTTACTAGTTCATATATATATGTGTGTGTGTGTGTGTGTGTGTGTATATATATATATATATATGTATATATTTTTTTAAATTAACAAAAAGTCTCAACACTTTGTCACCCTAGAATCCAACCTATATGAATATTTTCTGGGAGTAAAATGCAAAAGAATGAAACTAATGCCATTTATTAAGCAAATAATCTTAGAAGCAGCACACAACACAACTGCTCACCAGCTTATGAGCTCACCAGATTCTATTTCCTGCTGTTTTCAGTTTCTTCTATTATTTATACTTCTAACTGGATGAACTCACCATGCCCCCTACTGCTTAGGAGCGATACTACCATAGTGTAGCACAACACAACACATCGTGATACTCTCTAGAGATTTCTTTCTGGCCATATGCTATCTTTCAGAATGCTTGTTGAACAACGTTGTTTGTCTCCCCTTGGTCACCAATGCCAGGATAAATCTGTGGAGTCATGCTGGCAGGAGAAATGGCCTCCAATCTGCAACAACAAACAAGTTCCTTATTACTGACCCCACCATCTGTCCTGGTTTCCACATGCCACTCTCACATAGGAACAGATTTCAGCTGGGCCAGGTTCAGTGTGCATCCAGCATCTACCAGCTAGGTCAGCTTGAATATCCAAATTGCATCTGTGCTTAGCCACTTACCTAGCTAGCATCCTTTATCCAGACTGGAAAGTGGCCAGTGGACACTGCAAAAAAACCTTTGAAAGCTCTGCTCCTCATAAGATGTGTTCACTAATGTCTTGGATGAGAGATGTATACATAGTGGAGATATTAGCCTCTCTGTAACAAAGGCAAGATGTAAGTATTACCTCCTTTTTGTTAAAGTGTGTAACCCACCAAGACCACCAGGCTTATAAGCAGTAAATATGAAAAGAGTATTCCCTGGTACATTAATTATCAACCCATTTAAAGACTAGCCAGAGATATTCTTAAGATGAAGTTGTTTCCTAAAGGCTCATTTCAAAGAGGTAGATGAAATGATCCTACATGCTTTGCCATTGTAGTCTAAATATAAATCAGTTTATCCCTGCTTGCAGTGCATCTTGAGTGCTCAAAATATCACATTTGGTGACAAGGATAAAAAAGACAACACTCTCAAACCAGCAATATTAAAGTAAGTGTGCCAAGAGCACATTATGAAAAAACTGATAGACATACAGAGCCTGCAGAATGCAGAGAAGCACAAAGAGAGAAATTGTCTTTTCCTGTTAATACCATTATGAGAAAGCTTATGGAAAGTTATTTTATTAAGTGTTTGTGTTATTAAAACCTATTCCCCTGTCTGGAATTTAGTGCTATACAAAGTACTAAATAGTCAAGCTTCAAGAGAGATGATAAACCTAGAAGAATTACATTACTACCCAAAGTATTGGTCATTGTACAAGGATTTAAAATTTAACAACCACATTAAACACCAAGCCGAATCAATAGTAATATTTTCAGTCTCTCCAAGGCAGATGACTGAATATGCTGAAAGCATTGTGGGGTTGTGTGGCCTGGCGTTAGCCGGTACATGCATCTGTGACGCCGGTGTCTAGTGTAATCAGCTCTCAGAAGACACTGTATTCTTAGCATTCCCCGAAGGCCTGCTACTCCACAGCTACAAAAGACTCACAAGCACTGCACAGTACCACAGCACCAGCAGCCGAACAAGAAACCTGCTTCAAATTCAACTATTTCCTTGGCATTTGCCACATTATTCCTTAGGCTCCATCAGAAAAATTAGATGATCATCTTTAGCAAATGTTACTATTATGGAATGAGGAGATCTGTTAGCCAGATAATTTTTCTGATCTGTGTCACTTTTAAATATTATAGTGTTCATTGTCCATTGTAGCTATTCTTTGTAGCTCAAGAATACCTAGCATGCTGGATCCTTCACTAGTGTTGAGGATGGCATAAAAATGAAATAATCCAGCTCCTTTTGGCTTAAGACTTCTTTTCTTCTCATCATAAATTTGCATTCCTGCATTCGTCCCAGGTACCCTTTAATGGCAGCACTTTGTTTTCACTGACAGTCTTTTTGTGGGATTCAGACTATTCCTCCATGATTTGTCCAAATATTGGATATTCTTTTTGATTGTAGCATTATTTGTTCCTTTCTAGTCCTGAAGCACTAAATATGATTCCTGCTTTGATGGCAGGAATTTTCCAGGGAAAAGCTTAGGTGAGTAGAATGGAGAATTTCATGAGAGGGGTACTAGGGTAGCTTAGGCTCGCTTGGGGAAAAGACTATGATTACATGTCCAAAAAGAAACATATGTAAATGTGCATACATGAATGGACTTGTGAGGTAGTACCCATAGTGTATGAGAGCACTGCTGTATCCTGGTGCTAAGCATGGAAACTGACTCTCATTTTCTCATCCCTAAAACAAGAATAATAATAGTATTTACCTCAAAGGGTGATTGTGAAGATTATATGAAAATAGAAACATTTAGCACAAGGCATATCACAGTGAGTGTCCAGGATTTTGTTATTTGTGTCACGATTCTGAGCACTTTTTTAAAATTTATTTTATGTGTATATATTCATGGAGTGCAGTGGTGCTACATTGATATATTGCATTGTGATGAAGTCAAAGCCTTCAGTGCATCCATCACTGAAGCAATGCAATGCTCACTGTACCCACCAAGCAACTCCCATCATTCCTCTCTCACACCCCACCCTTCCGAGTCTCCATTGTCCATCATTCCACACTCTGCTTCCATGTGTACACAGTGTTTAGCTCCCACTCATAAGTGAGAACATGCACTATTTGTCTTTCTGTGTTTGGTGGTTTCACTTAAGATAATAGCCTCCAGTTCCATCCATGTTGCTGCAAAACAAATGGTTTCATTCTTTTTTACAGCTGAATAGTATGCCATTGTGTTTACATACCTCATTTTCTTTATCCAGTCCTCTGTTGATGGA
Organism: Propithecus coquereli; assembly: GCF_000956105.1. NCBI lineage: Eukaryota > Metazoa > Chordata > Mammalia > Primates > Indriidae > Propithecus > Propithecus coquereli. The sequence continues at coordinate 2,613,341 of NW_012153062.1, forward strand.
TACTTAGGTTGGTTCTATATATTTGTTATTGTGAACAGTGCTGCCATAAACATACAAGTGCAGGTATCCTTTTAATATATTGATTTATTTTCCTTTGGGAGGTTGTAGTTCTATTTTTAGTTCTTTAAGAAATCTTCATACTGTTTACCACGGAGGTTGCACTAATTTACATTCCTGCCAACAGTATATGAGAGTTCCTTTTTCTCTGCATCATTGCCAACATCTGTTATTTTTTGTCTTTTTAATGATAGCCTTTCTGATTGGTGTAAGATATCTCATTTTGGTTTTAATTTGCATTTATCTGATGATTAGTGAAGTTGAACATTTTGTTCACATGATCCCTTGTTTGTCTTCTTTTGAAAAATATCTACACGTATACTTAGCCTGCTTTTTTTAAAAAAAAAAA
>NW_012153062.1:2613866-2619131 GCF_000956105.1 Propithecus coquereli
CCAACTCCTGGGCTCAAGCAATCCTCCTGCCTCAGCCTCCCAAGTAACTGGGACTGCAGGCATGCGCCACCATGCCCGGCTAATTTTTTGTATATATTTTTAGTTGTCTGATTAATTTCTTTCTATTTTTAGTAGAGACGGGGTCTTGCTCTTGCTCAGGCTGGTCTCGAACTCTTGAGCTCAAACAATCCGCCCGCCTCTGCCTCCCAGAAAGCTAGGATTACAGGCGTTAGCCACGCGCCCGGCCAGCCTGCTTTTTAATGGAGTTATTTGTTTTGCTTTTTGTTGTTGTTGTAGATGTGTTTGAATTCCTTGGAAATTCTAGATGTTAGTCCTCTATCAGATGTATAGTTTGCAAATATTTTCTCCCATTCTGTACACTGTCTGATCACTCTGTTGATTATGTCTTTTGCTGTGCAGAAGCTTTGTGGTTTAATTAAGTCCCATTTGTATATTTCTGTTTTTGTTGCCTGTGCTTTTGAGGTCTTAGTCATGAATTCTTTGCCTAGGCGAATGTCCAGAAGAGTTTTCTCTAGGTTTTCTTCTAGTATTTTTATAGTTTCAGGTCTTATATTTAAATCTTTAATGTATCTTAAGTTGATTTTTGTATATAGTGAGAGATAGGGGTCCAGTTTCATTCTTCTGCCTATGGCTATCCAATTTCCTCAGCATAATTTATTGAAAAGGGTGTCCTTTCCCCAGTGTATATTCTTGCTGACTTTGTTAAAGATCTCTTGCATGTAAGTATGTGGCTTTATTTCTGGGTTATCTATTTTGTGCTATGGATCTATGTGTCTATTTTTATACCAGTACCATGTTGTTTTGGTTATGATAGTCTCATAGTATAATTTGAAGTCAAGTAATGTGATGCCTCCAACATTGTTTTTGTTTTTTTCTTCCAAGATTGCTTTTGCTATTTGGGTTCCTTTTTGGTTTCATTTGAACTTTTTTCTAATTCTGTGATAAATTATGTTGGTATTTTGATAAAGATTGCATTGAACCTGTAGATTGCTTTGGGCCGTATGGTCATTTTAATGATATTAATTCTTCCAATCCAAGTGCATAGGATGTTTTTCCATTTGTTTGTGTCATCTACAATATCTTTCATCAGTGTTTTGTAGTTTTTCTGGTAGAGATCTTTCAGCTCCTTGCTTAAATATATTCCTAGGTATTTTATTTTTTTATAGTGGATTGTAAATGTGATTGCCTTCTTGATTTGTTTCTCAGCTACACTGTTATTGGTGTAGAGAAATGGTAAGTGATTTCTGTATTTTGATTTTGTATCCTGAAACTTGACTGAATTCATTGATCAAATCTAAAAGTTTTCTGGTGAAGTCTTTAGGGTTTTCCAGGTATAAGATCATATCATCAGTGAACAGGGTTAATTTGACTTCCTCTTTTTCAATTTGGATTCCTTTATTTTTTTCTCTTGTCTGATTGCTCTGGCTAGGACTTCAAGGACTATGTTGACTAAAAGTGGTAAAAGTGGGTATCCATTTCTTGTTCCAGTTCTTAGGGGGAATGTTTTCAACTTTCACCACTAAGTATGATGTTGGCTATTGGTTTATAAAGCTTAAGGTTTTATGAATAGAGATTCTGATTTAGGATCATGCTGGATTTTGAGCCTTAAAAATTATGCAAGTTATTGCTATTGTGTGGAAGCAAAAAATGATTAAATGGATTGGCATCAGATAATATGACTGGCAAATGGGAAGGCCTAAATTCCAGTCCTAACTTTATAATGACTCAGCATATGACTTCTGCAAATGATATTAACTTCCCAGGCTTTGGTTTTATAATTGGAAATAAGGGAGCTGGACTCTATCAAAGTCCCTTCTAATTTAAAGAATGATGATCCTGGGTATGTTCTCCCATGTAAGAGAAAATAGACATAGTCCATTGTGGAATAACTTAAAAATGACAGAAAGTTTCTCTCAGTACAATATTTCCACTATCAGACCATCATTTTTAATGTAAGTCCGTCATTAAAAATCCTCTCCAGGCATCCTTTTTTAAAAGGCAGCTATCAGTCAATCAAATTAACTGTTGAGTACCTGAGGAGTAGAGAAGATATAAAACAAGAAATTCTATTCTACTTATAGGAACTTGAAATCTACTTGGAGAGAAAAAAATTTACTATTAATATTTTTTAAATTAATATTTACCAAAAGTCAAATGAAGAACACAGACAATAACTATTTCATTCATACCTATATGCTTTTTAAAGCTTACAGACTTAAAATATTTAAAACAATACAATTTTAAAAATTTAAGACAGATCAGGAACCATTTAGGAAGTAAGTACTTGTATGGGAAATAAAAGATAAGCTATATTACTAAAAAGGACAGCAAGTTTAGCTCTAAACTTACTGGTAACCAAGAAACTAAAGAAACTCGTCAGCTTTACAGCTTTCATGGTCTAATAAAAAGGAACATTTTGTTTGTCTTAGGAGATAATGTTTTGCTCGTGACACTAAATATCAGGGAAATTTTGTCACATAGATTCATATTTAAGGAACACTTATTAATATAAAGTACAATGCCTACAAGTGGAGTTTTGTAAAAGATACAAACATGTCTTTCAAATAGCTATACCATATCGGTTCTTAATGAAAGCTAAGGATTAGCTAAATCAATGCACTAGAAGTATGCCTGAGTGAAGCTAAGTTAATAAACTCTAGGAACATTGCTTCATACTTACCAAACTTAATGCTTAGAAACTCAGAATAATGGTGGATTAAACTTCCCTTTAAGATGATTTTTAAAAATATCAATAACCTCCAAAACACATTTTAAATAAAAAACATATATAAAATCCTTCCTAGAAAGAGTAACCCACTAGATATTGTTCATCTTTATGTAAATTATTTTATTAAGTCTTTTTCTATTTAAACTCTCAACACTGGGATACTCTCAACATACTCTCAACACCCTAATTCAACTGAGAAGAGGTAAGTGTCAAAGGCAATTTGACTCACTTCATCATCAAACCCAGAACTGCTGATAAGAAACAGCATCCCACATGCCCCAGCAAAGCTGGGCTGAGCCTTTAAAAGTATTTCACGAAGCTTCTTCGCTAACTAGGCCACCACCAACTTCAAAAAGTCATTCGATCCAGCAATAGCACTATTAGGCATCTACCTAAAAGAGCACAAAACATTCTACGATAAGGACATCTGCACCCGAATGTTTATGGCAGCACAATTCACTATTGCAAGAATGTGGAAACAACCCAGGTGCCCGTCAATCCATGAGTAGATTATCAAAATTTGGTATATGTTCGCAATGGAATATTACTCAATCATAAGAAATGACAGTGATCTAGCACCTCTTACACTTTCCTGGATTAAACTTAAGCCCATTATCCAAAGTGGGGCACCACAAGAGCAGAAGAACGGGATCCATTTGTACTCACCATCAAATTGGTATTAACTAATCAACACATAAATGCACATATCAGAACAACATCTATTGGATGCTGGGGAAGGGGGAGGGCGGCGGGAGGAGGGGGAGGAGGGAGGAGGGGACGGGTATTTGTATACACAAGGAGTGCAATGCGCACTACCCGAAGGATGGACATATTTGAAACACGGACTTCGGGGGGCGGGAACCAAGGGCGACACACGTAACCTAAACATCTGTACACTCATAATTTGCTGAAATAAAAAAAAAAAAAAAAAGAAAGAAAAAAAAAATTGTCAACATGGACCATTCAATTAGTGAGCATCTACTTATATTTTGAAATTTAATTTAATGGTCACCCTCTTTAAGCCTTTGTTGACATGCTTCCCCCCTCTTCCTCTCAAAATTGGTAAAATAGCATAAACATTAATGCAATTCATTTAATCCTTGTAACAACCCCAAGAAACAATAGCTATTACTACTGTCCTTTCACCTGTGAGGAAAGTGGTGCACAAAGAGGTTAAGTAATTTTCCCAAACTATCTAGCCTGTCAAGTAGCAGACCAGAGAGCTGGACTCAGGCAGTCTGGCTTCAGAATTCAGACTCACAAATACAATGTGGTGATATGAAATTCAGCCTTATTTTAAACTGATCATTTATCAAAGGAAAACGAATATTTACACTCAGGTTTAAATAAAAAGGGTTATTTTCATTTTGTAAATAGAATAATAACTCGATTTTAATGTTGAAGGTGATATTCTTCCCAATTTTTGAAAATTGAGGGTCAGCCAAAGCCAGCTGTATAAAGCCCCAGCTTGACCATTAGTCAACCTAACAGATTAAGAAATTATTATCAGAATATTGTTGCTACCCACACTTAGCCCATAACAAACAGACTCTACTTAATATAATTAGAATATAAATAAAAATAGAACCTAATATGTACAATAATTCAATATTTATTATAGAAGATTTCATACAACAATGGAGAAAGGATTTTTTTTGGTTACAATGTGCCATATGATAATACATAGCAATTACAGAGGAAAAAGTCAAAAACATCTCATACTATACACCAAAACAACTTTCAAAAGGATTAAAAATAAACCAATAAAGTGTGGTATATGTATACCATGGAGTACTACTCAGCCACAAAAAACAATGGTGATCTAGTACCTCTTATGCTGGATAGAGCTGGAACCCATTCTACCAAGTGAAGTATCGCAAGAATGGAAAAACAAGCACCACATGTACTCACTATCAAATTGATATTAATTGATCAACACTTACGTGTACATATAGTAGTAACATTCATCAGGTGTCAGGCAGATGGGTGCGTGAAGGAGGAGATGAGTATATACACACCTAATGGGTGCGGTGCACACCATGTGGGGGATGGATACACTTGAAGCTCTGACTCAGGTGGGGCAAAGGCAATATAAAGGTAACCTAAACATTTGTACCCCCATAATATGCTGAAATAAAAAAAAATTAAAAAAATAAATTAAAAGAATAAAAATAGAACTACCATGTGATCCAGTAAAAAAATAAAAAATAAAAAAATAAACAGACCATACAAAGTCATGGAAAAAAATCAAATTAAATAATAAACCAAAATAGAAGAAAATAAAACTGAATCTTTATAAAACTTCTATAGGTAATCAATTTTAAAAAGCAACAAAAAGAAAAAAGATGTCTACAAAGAGATTTCTCTGCATAAGTTAGAGAAAAAAATAACTTTTTCAAACAAAAAAATGTAGATAAAAAAATATCTAATCACTGTATATTATCACTATCAAAAAGTAGTTTAAAAAAAAGACAATACCAACAAATAGATTTATCTGCATAATTGTAAAACCTATT
>NW_012153062.1:2619305-2628125 GCF_000956105.1 Propithecus coquereli
TCTATAGTCAGACAATTCATGAAATAAGAAATATAACTAATAAATAACATAGAAAAAAATTCAAGCTCACTAGTTTTTGAAAAAATCTAAAGGAAAACTAAAGTCTTTTACATCATAAACCAAATAGGTGGGAAAAATCATATTTATGTTATATTAAGACAGTATCAAATATTGGCTTGAAACTGTTAATTTCATAAATATTGATGACTTTATAAATGGGTTCAACTCTTTGGAAAAGAAATTCTGAAATCTAAAGTGTTTGAACAAATTCTAAGTAAATAAATCAAAATATTTTTTAAATGTACTTATAGAAATTCTCTTCATCATTACTTAATCATGAAACAGTAGTCACTATAAATATTTGGAAGCAATATGGAAAAAAGTTGATTAAATTATGGTACATTCATTGGATGTGGCATTTTAATGTCTAAGCAGTGATCTAGCACACTCCACGTGATAAAATGCAAAGTGAGCAAACATGCTCAAGAGTCATTTTACATCTTGATGACTTGAACATAACAAAGATGGAAGGAGGACCCATAAGAAAGATAAGATTTTTAGAGTGCTGGATTTGTGCAGTTGTTGTTTACTTTTCTCTGTTTACCAAATTTTCTGTAGATCTTTTACCATTATAACTGAAAATTGTAGACAAAATTTCTTATGCATATTTCCTATTTCATATTAGAAATATAGAGCTGTAAAAACTTCCTCCATCTCATTGATTTTCTCTCACAGTAGACTATACTATAGATATGTTAGTGAATGTGGAGTAGGATAGATTAGTAGGAAGATACAGCATTTTATTTATCTGTAGAGGTATTTTTATTATTATATAATTTAAGGAAAAAAATTCTTAGCATTATAAATTTTTAGTATTAGTAATAGTTCTTGCACTGAAAGATTAACCTCAATCACGATGTTTCTGTTGATGAACACATTAGCAGTGATTTGACTAATTGACCTAAAGAATACCGATATGTAAGAAGGTCTGATGAGGATAATAAAGGAATTACATTTTTGTGTGTGTTTTTAAAAATATCTGTGGATGGTTTGTGTTTGTTTTTGTTTTTTTTTAAGCCAACATTTCCCTGGGCTTCTCTCCCCATGTCCCTCCCTATTTTTGTTGAGTTTACTTTTAATAGCACAGTAATTTTGACTGCCACGGCAACCTTTTCAGACATATTCTAAATTGTAGACACCTTAGCAACCATATATCTTCCTTTAAAAATCATTTAAGTAAAGAAGAATGAGTGACAAAAAAGTTTTGTTATTAAAAAATGCAAAAGGTAACCCTAGAAACTAAAATTATTCAGCTTTAAATGATTGTTCTTCACTACTAGTATGAAAAGTTTGTTCATGGATTTCCTTCCTGTTAGGACCTGGATGTCTTGGCTTGTTACAGTCTCATTCTTCAAGAGTCTCTACTTTGAACTCCTCAGTAGGAGCACCTTGATTTCACCTCTGTATTGAGTCATATGTGATCAGGTCATGAAGACTGACATTTGTGCTCAGGTTTCTTCAGATCCTATAAACATTCACACACACACAATGAGTTGTCTCTTCCGCTTCCACAGCTCTTGACCTTCTCAATGCGTTTCAGTTGTCTTGCTCTGACATATAACAGGAACCAGCAGTCCATGTTCCTTGACCTTCTTGTGCACATCCTATAGCACTAACCTTTCTCAGGTGGAGGTAAGAGAGATATTAATGCTCTTTTTGTGACTGCTATCTAGCAGTCAGCCACTGTACTAGTGCCTGGGTATCATTAATATTACATGCATGTAAAGCATCATTTTCTTTCAGATCCTCTACATGAGGATTATGGTAGGGGAAACACATACCGCATATGTTGCCTCATTCTCTTTACCTAAGGTTATGAAGTTTGACTCACTAAGAATAAATGAAAGCCAATAATGATGAATACCATATTATTGTGTTCAACTTTGGCCAAAAGCCTATTTGAGTTCCTTCAAGTGACTGATTAACCTCTGACCTATAGCCTCTTTTTCTCTGGTATTTTTCAGTGCTTTGAAATTCTTTGGATTCAATCAGGAAACCCTTGAGTACCTTCTGTGTGTAAAGACCTATCTTAAGTACTTTTATAAAATAGAACTTACTAGAATATTTATTTATTCCCAGACCCTGTTCATATTTAAATCTTCTTATAATAATTTTTGATAAATAATAACTGGATGGGTAGAAGATAGTTAGATGATACATAGAAAAATTATAGGTGGTAGATGATAGATGATGGATAGATAAAAAAGGAAATCAGAGAGTAGAAGTTAGAGTGAAAATATAAAACAGGGGTGGAATGGAGTTAGTCACTAAGTATAAATCAGGAGTAAGCTAAGCATATATCAGTAGTAAGGATTATATCTCCCTAATAAAGGGAGAATGAAAATGAGACTCCGAGCTGTTTACCTAACAACCGAACAATCGTGTATTCGATTCTCAAGACTTACAGGTGTAAACCAACGGAAGCGAAGCACAGCACTTTCTGGTAGGAATCCCTCAAGATATGTCTGATATGTTCTTATAAAGATATTTTGTTCTAGAATCACATCTCTGATATAAATACAACAATATGTTTCATGGTGCAGGATTTTATACTGCCTCTCTTTACTGTTTACAGTGGCAAAAATTTTACGAAGGACCATCCAGCTAAGCATATCTCTAAAGATCTACCTTAAATTTAGAGCACCTAGAAGTAAAATTTAGAGAATTCAGAAAAGTGGATCCTTCAGACCATTCTCCTTAAATATTTTATTTTCCTTTTTTTGTTATTTTTTAAATCTTATGTATATATATATATATATATTTATTTATTTATTTATTTATTTCAGAATATTACGGGGGTACAAATGTTTAGGTTACATATATTGCCTTAGTCCCACCAGAGTCAAAGCTTCAAATGTGTCCATCCCACCGATGGTGCACACCGCACCTATTAGGTATAAATATACCCATCCCCTTCTCCCCCTCCCGTCTGTCCGACACCCCATATGTGCACATAAGCATTGATCCCCATCAACGTTTGGTCAGCGCTGTGTGGCAGACAGCATGAGAGTGCCTTCTCTGACCCACGGTGAAATTTTCCCATATTGCTGACAAAACGCAGATTGATGCCTTTTAATTTTACCTTTTAATAGAATATCTATAAGAAAGGCTGAGCATTTAGAAATGTTCAGATATAGCCCAGGATAATCCTCATGAGTTGAACCAAGATTCTGTGCAAAGACAATTCTGGGTCTATTTAAAACACAGTGTCAAATGGGCAACGGAAATGTTGACGATGACATGAAGGTGCAATCTGTATTTACTGGGTACAATAGGAATTAAAATTACAAACTATAATGAAAAGCAAAATAAAAAAATGCTATAATTGGATACATCAACAGTCATGCCAGGGAGCAGAGAAGAGGGACTGTTCATAATTGGAGAAATTCGGGAATACACACAAGAACCTTTGGACCACAATTTGGCAGAGGAGCCATGTTTCAGAAGGTAAAGAATTTCAAGGGGATTCAAGATTGAGCAGAGTGTGCGGAAGACCATAAGTGCATCCCACGCTGCTGACACAGGGTGTGTGGAGCAGGGCCATGGGGGTCGTGGGGCTGCAAAGATGAACTAGATCAAGATTGTGATGTGTTGATTATAAGCAAACAACCAGGAACTAGATGAGAGTCAGAAGAGACTGGACAAGAAACCATTGAAATAGACCATGTGAGGTAAGTTGAAGGCCTGAAACTATGGAAGAGCAATGAAGATAAAGGGGAAGAGGGAGAGAAATGGGAAAGGGAAATGACTGTACTTGGTGACCAACTAGGGGGCAACGAGGAAGTACTCAGACATCACAGTAAGGTCCATGTGTCTATGTGATTATTAGATCAATGATTGTGACAAGAAAGAAAAAGAGGGAGTATAGGAAGCAGCTGAAAATTTGAATCTAGTACTCAACAAGTGAGTGTTTTAAGAGCATACCAGAACCTGTCAGAACAAGTATCTGTAGACTTTCAAGAATAATTATCGAAGGACAAGTTCCCCAAGGAGCACCATTGCAAACTCTGATCTGGACAAAATCCAGGTGGGCTCTTGTGGGAAAGGACAGTAAAATTGTATTTTTGTCGTTCTTCCGTCTGCACTCTAAATTATTCTCTTCTTCCCTCCCTCCCAATTGATATTATTCTATAACATATAGTATTAAAATATTGTTTCAGGAACCATTGACTTTAATCTTCAGTAAAAAATAAAGCAAACAAGCAAAAAAATACCTTAGTAGCATCAAAGTTGGCATAGCACATTCCAAGACATCTATTCATTGTTGAAATAGAAAGGCTCCAATTCAGGTTGCAAGAGTCTGATATACTGCAAAGTTCCTGCCATGCAGGCAGGCAGCAATCCCTCCCCGAGTCCCGTAAGAGCACTTTACATTTTCTTCCCATCTTTCAGCTCATAAACATGTTTCTCTTCAGAACACACACCATATGCCACTGGAAAAGGGCTGTAAAGTTTTATAGATATATTTGAGAGTATTATAAGAGTATAATAAAGCAAAAATAATGCAAAGGAATGGGAATTGTTGAACAATGGAATTAAAATATTAGGCACGGATAACTCTACCACATTCAGCTTCTGTTTGTTTGTGCAAGTCATAAAACCTCAGAACTCTTGTTTAGTTCAAAGATGTGAAGCCTTTGAGTTGGGCTTTTTTAAAAAAAAAAATCAACAACGGCTATACTTTATTTAAAGCTTATATGTCAGGCATGAGTAAATGAGAGCTAAAGAATATGTATGTTTCTATATTAGTCTAAATACCGTATATGATGCTCCACATATTTTGAAGTGAGAAAATTTATTTATTTTTGCACTTTCTTGGGATTTTTCTGAGGAAATTCTTTTTTATGGAGGGATTAATGCAGTCATCTAATTAGAATTTATTTAGTACCTGTACCAGTGAGAGTGGTTGAGGATGTTGAATATAAAACTAATCCCTGATAGGGAGGAACATGCACTCCAACATGAACCAACACAGACCCATTCACTCATTCATTAAGCATTTATTGAATACCTATTGCTGTGCACTTGGTCCATCTTGGTTCAAGATCAGCAATGCATACAAGTTTTATTATTGTAATGTATAGCACTATGTGTCGAGGGTAATGGCCTCTGTTTGATACACTTTTCCCGTAATCCAAGATATCTAAGGGAGCTTGGCCGTGAGTTGGGGTTTCAAAAAAGAGACAACACAGAAGGCTGTAAGACAAGTAAATGGCTCCAGAAATGAAAAAGTTAGTATCAAAGGTCTCAAAAGAACTGGGAAATCTGTAACATAAATTGGTATTGGAAAAATGCCAGTAGAAAACTACTGTAGAAGCTAATTATTGGGATATTGAACCTGATGCGAGTAATAGAGCTTAATGAGGATGGGGAAAAATGGGTTGACAATGACCTTCCTAGCAGCCTTCAAGTTGGACTTTCTAGAATTATTTAGAATGTCATAAAATAAGACAAAAATGAACTTGGAATAGGATAAGAAGTGTTTCTGTAGCTTCACAGAAAAGAGAGTTAGGTACAGAAATATTATGTAGGGAGATGAAGCAAGAGTCAGCCAATGAGAGATGTCCACCTCTGCACAGAGGCTCTCACTAGCCCCTCTTTGCCTACGAAATCTTAAATCTGTGGCCTAACATTCAAGACCGTCCACTACCTGGACACAGGCTCCCTCTCAACATACGTCATCATTGTTACCCTTATTCATAAATACAGAGATCCAATCAGGCTTTTCTCGGTTTTCCTTTTTCTTCTCACACATTATCTCATGGCTTGGAATGTCTTTTCTCTTTATGCTATGTTGTCCAGACTTTACACATGCTGTAAGGCCTTGCTCATGTTCAGGAAGGCTTGTCTTATCCCTCCAATTGGATGTATTATTTCCCTTATATGAGACCATTTTCTACATTAGTCATAATGTTCTCTATGCCTATCTTCCCTTTTCTGTTAGATTGTAAGCCCCTTGTGGGAAACATCCAAGCACAATTTCTCTTGGGGTTCTTTATACAATCTGCAAAGTATGAGCTCCCTGAGGGCTCTTTTATAAGGTCATTAATCCCATTTCATGAGGATTCCACCCTCATGACCTAATCACCTCCAAAAGACCCTATTTCCTAATACCATCACTTTGGGGGTTAGGATTTCAACACATGAATTTGGGGGTTCACAAACATTCAGACCATATCAATTGTTTATCACAGTTTATTATGACCTGTTCAATAAATTGAGTCTCTTAAACACCAGGCCTTCACAAGTATTCAGCACAGTTAAAATAATTGTAAGTACTAGAAAGTTATAAAACTGGAATGTCTTTTCCATACGTAAGTAGATGGTCTGAATTTTTACTAAAATCTACTTAATTTTTTATAACAAATGAGGTGCTTCATATGAGTGACAAAAGAAAATCAGAATATCTAAGATATAATACTACTTTGATTTGTTTGTTGAAGAAAATGATCTCATGTGGTCAAGATAGTCTTTTGAAAACAAGATTCATCCTCATACACGGGAGATATGGTCAAACATGTTCAGTTTCCACTCACTACCAGTCTTCACCTTAGTAAAAAAGAGGTAATTATTTTAAAATTATTTTCTCTTTTCTAAAAATCTGGTTATTTATTATTTCTAAAAACAAGTGGCTTGATTCTTTCCCATTAGTTAGTTTATTCCAAAAGAATCCTTTTTAAAGATTTCAAAATTAAATTAACACTCTAAAAAATGTTGTAGAAGTTAAAGTTTTACATTACTAATTCATTTCCTCCAGATTTTATTTAGGGTGAAACTAGAGATTTTCTTTCACACGCACTGGAAAAAGTAAGCACTCTCTAACTTCCCATGTTAAAGCCTACAGGTTTTTAGAGAGTATTCATGGACCCTTTGTTTAGCAGATTAAAAAAGTAAGTGATTTTCTTAAATTCATTAAGCAAAGATTATCCAGAAGGTCACTACGAGGAGATCAGGTAAACTATTCACTGTGTGGATGCGCAAATGTTTGGGGAAGGGGGAAGGTGGAAGGTGGGATAGATCACTCAGTGTGTACAAAGATGCAGGAAAATTTTAGCAGCATCTAACTTTTCTCGGTGGGCTTCTATCCATAGAAACCAAACATTTTGTCCCTAATATCTCTCCAAATAGGAGGGGTAAATTCTAAGTGGAGAATGGAGGCTGTATTGTTTCATCCTTGGTAGACACTGAAACATGTTAAAAGAAATAATATAAAATATAAAACACAAATTATGTGAACACTGACCTATTGAATCTGTACTTGGGATAAATCTAGTCCTTTGGTTTCCCTGGGCTGTCCCTTGGGAAACTATACCTCTCTATGTTTTTAAAATTGCTCAGAAAAGTTACTAAAGTTATAATGTTAAAGCATTGCAACCCAGCTAACATGACTGTTAGCCTTTTCTCATGGAAAACTATTAAGAAGTAAATAGCCTAATGGTTAGAACAATTATTTTTTTAGGGATAAAAGTAGGTCTGGTCAAACTAATGACACATTAAAAAACCAGAAATCTGTGCTATTTAGAGCAGAGCAGGGGTAGAAGGCATTTGCTTTGGTAAAGTGATAAGGAAGTTCATTATGAAATTTTCCTCTGGTTTCTACAGATCAGGCTTTGTGTCATTCCAAACCATAAATCCACTAATTAACCAATGATTTGCACATAAGATTGACAGTGTAAAATACTTCTTCCAAAGTTGTTTAATGAAGCAAAATCCAAGGAAAAGTGAAATGCAGGGAACTCCATCACAATTTAAAATGCAGGGATAGAACTTCGCAATGCCAGACCATATTTGGCAGGAACCCAGATTCATTATTGCACATTGACCCGAATCACCCAGGCTACTTCCGCATGCTGCAGGGCTCAGAACCTGCACAGTCCTCTGATAACTCAATAAAGGTGTCTGCCTAAACACAGCAGCGGCTAAATAGGAAATTGGATACTTAGAATGTTGTAATGAAGCTAACAAAAAAATTGTTAAAGATAAGACAGAATATAACATAGATAAATAAGGGAGAGATGAAGGAGAGAATTAAAACCAAAAGTAAATGTTGGTATGTATTCATGTATATGTGTTTGTGTATATTTTCTTGGTTAATAAATTCTCTCATCCATTTTTAAAACATTTAGTATGTTGATCTTCTTACAATTCAAAGGACCAATAAAGAAAAATTTCATAAATGTGCTAGTATATAAATGGGATGCCAAAGAGCATATATATTTTTCTTCACAGATTTACTTTGTTTATCAGATTCTAAAGTAACAAAATCCTCTGGGCTATTGAAGGTACTATATTTCAAACCCTAGTCAGATGAATTTTTACTGTTTTTCTTAGATTTTATAGTACCAGTTTCAGAGGACAATAAAGAACCAAGTCTCAATGAACAGGTTAAATCCAACTTTAATGTTAGAATCAGAATTTATTAGAAAAAATAAATTTTATCTTGAAGAAGTGTGGTAAACTCTTTGTGTATTTACCTAGTACTGACTGACATGCAGAGCAAATATGTTTCCTCTATGTAAAAATACCCAATTTTCAGAATTCAAATGAGAACCTACAATGTTATGGTTAGCATTACAATTTTTGGCCTCCATTTCATCAACTGAAACCTGAGATTTTACCTTTAAAACTTAAATAAATGTGTCAGAACCATGTTTTACTCTTCCCTGGCCACATGGTAGTTAACCTTTACTTTATTTTATTTTATTTTTTTTTATTTCAGCATATTATGGGGGTACAGATATTTATGTTACTTATGTTGCC
>NW_012153062.1:2635825-2675592 GCF_000956105.1 Propithecus coquereli
ATTTTTTCTCTCTTTCTTCTAAAATTCGTCTTTTTTGCAGAGACCTTCTGACTGGCGGCTTGTCTCATCCGCCATCTTGGCTCCTCCTCGTTAACCTTTACTTTAAAAATAACAGATGATGGTCTGATCTAATGAAGTCCAAGTTTAGGAAAAAAATATCTGAGGGTATAGGCAACTGTATATTTAATTTGACTAACCAGAGCAGTGCAACTGAGGACTAAAAAGTCAGTGACATAAAAGAGTCATGAAATGATTATCCACTAGTCTCTACAATAGTCATAGTCTTCTAAGGTCAAGATACAGTTCTATTGTCAACATTCAGAAAGAAACATAAAGATAGCAAAGAGTAAAGAGAAGAGTTGGTTTTTTTTTTTTTTAACTAAAGGGATAAAATAAGTGATATAAGGAAAGATTAAAGCAACATTTTTTTCAAAGAACAATAGACTGTTTCAACAGTTTAGTTGCTTACTCTTTTCAGGCATATAGCAAACTGACTTTTGGTAATGCCGTATGGTAATTCTCTGTGTACGTATAGGATAAAATAAAATTAGTTATAATTAAGGTAAAGAGGTTTGGTTTGAAGATTCTTAGCCATTCAGATTAAGAATACTAGGAAGAATGAGGAGCAAGATTGCAAAGTCTCTGTTAGGAGGTCTTCGAGAAACAAGTATATGACTCTCTATTCTAAAATGTTTTACTTTTATTGCTTAACATATTAACTGCCATGTGAGTTGTATTTAACTCACGCTAGTTTTGATCCCAGGGCCTCGTGAAGCATATGTAACTCACACACCTCTTTACCTTGGGAGTTATGAGAACTCTTTTTCAAGTTGCATACAGCTTAAGCACAGAAAACAATAAAAAATCAGAAATGTTTCATTAAATTAAAAAGGATTGTTTTATTTTCAAAGTCTTTATTCTATTTTCCTAATAAAATACCGTGGCCTCAAGGAAAAAAAATTTTTTTTCTAGTGCAGCAGTCAATGTGATAAAGGCTAGAAGTTGGATGCATTCTATAGATTGTAAGATTTATAGTCCTGTACTTCTGAATATTTATTTACTGGACTAATAATATTTACCCCTACTCCCATCCTTGCCACAAAAAGTAAGATAAAATAAAGATCCTGACCACAGCACAGGTTTCTGGATGAAGTCAGTCTTCTTAAAAGCTAATAGTGGTTCCCCAATAAAATGATACAACATGTAAAACCCAACATCCAATAAAATGGTCACCTGTCTTTCTGGTCACCTTTCCCCCCAGTAAACATCTACAAGTTAAGTAGACCTATATGACGCTAATTGCTATTCTTCAAGGGCATTCGGCTTCTCTTAACACCATTTGCTTTGCCTTGTATGCCATTTATCTCATCTCTGTTCCCAAAAACATTGCCATCCTTCAAGATTCAAGACAATCCATTAAAAAAGCCCTCCCTGCTTCTCCATGGTAGTATACTCCATGCCCTTCTCTGGACTTGAAATATATATGCTAACTACCCTAGGTCATAATCTACTTGCAGATCCAGGTCAGGATGCTGTCTCTTCATGTCTACTAAGCATGGTACCTATGGTATAATGGCTCTAATTGAATTACTTTGCTTAAAGCATTCTGAACTACTAGCTGAAGCCTCATTTCAAACCCAAGCCAAGGGGGTTTATTTCAGCCACACACAAGTCCCAGGATCTGACTCTATCTACAAGTGCACACTTGGGCTAATTCCTTGTCCTGGGTTTGGAGTTGGGCTTCCTCTCTTGTTCCAGGCCTAGATTTTATAGAGTTCATGAGGATTATGAGAGCAAGAGGTGGTTTTCTTTCCAAACACAGTCATTATGTGAATCAACATGTACAATGCTCCCGTTCCTGCACCCAAGAATTAACTTGCCAGAAGTGACCTCACAATAATTCTTTGGGAAGCATATATTTTGAGCACCTACAATATGTAAAAAATTGTTCCATACTCTGAGGATAATTTAGTGCACAGTCAGGATGCTTACATTTCATTGGGATGGAAATAGACAATAAACAAAATAAATAAGTTATAAAGTGAGATTGAAAGTCCTAAATGCTAGGGGGGAAAAAGACACCAAAGGGTTAGGTTATAAGGAGGGCTGGGGGATGGTGGGAGGCAGGGAAGAATTTCAATTTAAATGGGATGGTTAGGAAAATTCTCACTAAAAAGGTGATATTTGAACAATGACTTGCAGAAACAATCTGTTGCCATGAGATTCCTGTTAGAAAGGTAACAGATTCCCCCCTCCTCATGGGCTTCACCCTTCCCCCACATCTCTAGCACTGCACTCTTCTCAAGTTCTGAAATACAGAAAGAAACGAGTGAAATCAGAATTATTTTATGACGTCCTGATGGAAAACACAGTGTTGTTCATTACCTAGAACTCTCTCCTCAGAGACTAATCATAAATCAATATCCCTAGTTTACTAATATGATCAGCCTTCATCACCAATGTACACTTCAGACACTTGGCATAGTAGTTTCACAAACATCTTTAGCAAAGCTAACAAACGATATGGGCCCAGATTCATTTCTCCCTAGAGACCCTACCTATTTCTCCAACTTGCTGAGCTCACATTGCTTTCAAAAGGAGCTTTGCACTAACAAGAAAAATATGGAGGGCTTAGTATGTGACCCACGGTTTTTACAGCTATACTACTAAAAAAAGGGGGGAGGTGCATAAGAAACTCAAAGCATTTTCACATTGACAGGAATTGGCTGTTTTGACAAGGGAAAGTCATGGCATAGGATTTTTTAGATAAATTAACAGAATGAAAGTGCTAAATTAAAATTGCAACATTGATTTCCTTTTTAGCTCAGCTGTGCATTTTATAAAAGAGTCAGAGGAAGGATTTATTATGGGCGATGAGTCTCTGTCGTCCACTAAGAGACTGGTGTATAAAATAAACTTGTCCATTTCAGACGCCCTTTGTCTTCAAGGAAGGCTGTCTAGGTGGCCCACGGGTGGCACGGGCGCTGAAAGGAAATGGAAATTGATAATCGTCCTGTTAGGCTGATTCTCTGCATGTTCACTACATATCCTTTTGAAAAGAGGAGATTAAGATGAAACCTCATTGAGGAATACACATTTTGAAGAAAATAGAAACAAAGGTTCCGCAAGGCTATTTCGGCTGGTGTCAAATGTGAGAACAAGGCAACACAAACTTATAGGGAGAAAGGGCATTAACAAAATCCCTAGACAAAGAAGGTGCTAATAGCAAATATATGCAGCCGTCCTTGTGGATGCTCACAGGAGAAGTGGTGCAACTTGATTTACAAAGGGCCTGGATAATTATTTGTTACTTGGAGCCAGCTCTGCCTCTCCCTCTGCAGAGGGCAGGCACTGACCATCTGCGTGTCTTCGTTTTGCTTTTGTGTGGATGAGAATTAGCCACATTTCTGCGTCTGGTAAGCTTTGCATGAAGAGATGTTTGAAGCACTGGCTTTGTTTTGTTTTAAATCTTTAAACTGCTCCCTCAGCATCAGTCAGAGGATTACTGCACATCTAACCACAAATAAATTGAAATATCAGCTGAAGAGAGCGCATGTTGCTCACTGATGGAATAATGGATGGCAGGTGGTAGAGGGTTTTGTTTTCAGAAAAGCACAGGAGGCTAGAAGTGACAAGAGTGATTTTGTGAGAGGGCTGAAACTGTCAGGATGAGGTCATGAGGGTCAGTGGTTCCTGAGCTGACCTTTTTAAACAAACCCTGAGAAGACCTTTTACTGGATCCTCACAGCAGTAGTGCATTCATGCCAGAAAGGTTGCCCCTCCCTTTAGATACTGAGAGGCCTAACAAAAAGCACATTTTCTATGATAGGGCCCATGTTCATTCACAGGGCAGCCTGCCTCCCTCTCCTGTCAGCCTGTGACATGTGATCCTAACTGCTCACCTGCTCCAGCATACATACCAGCATTTGAGCTATCCCTTAACACCTTTCTGCAGCCTTTGATAGCATCTTCCTGTCAGATCATGGAAATCAAGGGACTTGGCTGCAAAGTGGGACATTCCGTGTGCTAATTTCCATGTCATTGCCTTCAATGATTTTCTAGCACAGAGAACTATTACCTGACTTCTGGGGACACACTGAAGGGCTGAGATGTGTTATGGATGGCATAAGAATTCACTTTCTCTTAATGTTTGTAAACCAGGATTATAGAATGCACTAGCGTAATGCATTTTATAATTTCTTGTCAAATACTCTTCTGTTTGGGCCCTACTATGTCACTGGAAATCGCAATAAATCACACACCTAGTACGCTTTCTAATGAATGCTTTTTGTTCAAAATTGCCAAAACCTGAAGGCAAGAACCTTTTGTCTTCAAAGCCTGTGAAAAATAATAAGGGTTTTTTTCTCCCTTCGTCACTAAATAATATATCATCTATCCTCTTTCATTAAATTTTCTTTTAAAAAGATGTTAGAGAATTTGTCTTATTCACATACATAAGAAGCGTCCGTTACGGGAGTGAAGCTCCTTGCTCAGGTAAACGTGCAGATAATGGAATTAGAAATCTCTAAAACCATGTGCCTAAATTTAGAAACTTCTTTTCCATTTGCAACAGACATAGTAATTTTCTCACTAAACTTCAACCCTCAGATGACCTGGTCTAAGCCACTAAAATGCAAGTTATTAAAGACAAACAAACAAATTTTTTAAGTTTGAAAGCAGATGAATGATTGTAAATTTAGGATTTGTTTTTTCAGTTTGGTCTTATGTACTTCTCTTATCTTTTGAGTAGATAGTAAGGAGGAAATTTGGTGAATGATCCCTTAGATAAGAGTTAATTTTTGAATCTGGCAGAAAAATAACTTAAAGCCTTAGCATCTTTATCTCTTAGTCTCCTGATTCCAGACTCAGGACTCTTCACTGGGCATGGCTCTTTCCAGGTACTTACACGGTAATATAGCTCATATTGTTGGACCCAATTTTTTGATGCCCTCCCCAGTCTCTGCCCCTGCATGGAAGCCAGGAAGCATGAAATCAATAGTTATCTGTTGCTTTCTATACATGTCTATTTAAATGGTTCTGTATGTTGGGATATATGATTCCCAATGATTCTGAAGAGATCTTTTAGCAGAGATTGTTCAGGAATAAAAGTCTTTGTTCATCCATACATTCACATATACTTGAAAGCAGCAGATAAATGAGTGACACTGGATAATGATAAGGCATTCAATAAATAAAGGTTTTATTTTGGAAACCTTGTAGTGTTTGCACATTCAACCTGTCACTATGCTTTTTTCCCAGGAGTGTGGAGTTGGGATATCAGAAGACAGTAACTAAAATCAGTAATTTGTCTGCACTATAAAACATTGTAAGAAGGAGATCGTGTACAAAAATTAATTCTGTAAGAAAAACTATCCATTTCTATAGTAGATCCATGATGTGTATTTCACACTAGCTATATCTATACAATGAAAATTGTAGCTGGGCTCCTAAGCTTGTGTCTTGGTAAGATGCATTGTTGCCGCCCTTTAGGAGGTAGCCGTAGTGCGGTCAGTTTGAGTGCCTTCACTGAACGGTGAGCCAGCTAAAGGGATTAATGCCTAAAAAATTGTAGGTGCTCAGAGAACACTGGTTTAACTTAATTGATTAACTTATTCAGAAGGACAAAGTTTTATTCTGTGATTTTGTGTGAAAATATTTTCATACATGTATCTGTCTAAATGGAAAAGAACCCACTCTAATAAAAGCTAGCATTAGAGTTTTAATTCTTGGAAGATATTAATTTGCCAATACCCCATATAGGCCTACATTTTAAGAGTTTCATATTCTCAGAATAAAAATCTATATCCTCAAACATATGCAGTGCTTTGCTGGAGTGAATGAACATTTCTTACCTATTATGTATTTAACCATATTTTAAAAGTAGGCCTGAGGTCTGCTTATTGTATATCTATCTATTTAGACATTTACATATGCATTTTCCCAGAGCATAAATTTTTTTGGTATCTAACATTCTGAATTATGATTTTTAGGCTCATATTAAAAAATATATAGGATAGTGATTGTGGTCATGATAATAATTGTAATTTTATTCCTGCATAGGTTTTGATAACAATTCCCATTAGTGTGCCTTTTACTAAGAACAGGTTTTTTTTTTATTTTAGAATATTACAGGAGTACAAATGTTTTGGTTACATGAAGTACTTTTGTACAGTTTAAGTCAAAGTTATAAGTGTGCACATCACCCAGATGGTGTGCATTGTGTGAATTTTTTTGGTTGTAAAAGTAATAAGTGGACCAGACACCATGGCTCACACCTGTACTCCTAGCACTTTGGGAGCCCAAGGCAGGAAAATTTGAGTTTGAGACCAGCCTGAGTAAAAGCAAGACCCTGTTTCTACAAAAAAACTAGAAAAATTAGCTGGGCATGTTGGTGCACGCCTGTAGTCCCAGCTACTTGGGAGGGTGAGGCAAGAGGATCACTTGAGCCCAGGAGTTTAAGGTTGAAGTTAGCTGTGATGACTCCACTGCACTCTCTAGCCCAGGTGACAGAGCAAGACCCTTTCTTAAAAAAAAAAAAAGTAATAAGTGCTCACTGTAGAAAATTAGGAAAATATATACATGTAAAAAATCATCTCTGTTCTCGCTACTCAGAGATCCTAATTGTGTGTATGTATACACATATAAACAATCATTTTTTTAAACTACATTATAATCATACTGCATATACTGCTCTAATCCTGCTTTTTCCTTCACTTAAAAATATAATATATTATTGAAGCATTTCTTACATACTTCTTATAATCCTCCTAAACATGATTCTCTTTTTAATGGTCACCTAGGATTTTGAGGAATGAATACCAATTTAGCTAGTTTGTTATTTTGGAATTTTTAAACAATAAAAATCTAAATCTGTTTTGATGACAAACCAAAGAACTTATACAGGCCAATTCTGGCCCTCAAGGACTTTTCTCCCCGATACGAAATGGTGCAAGACCATAAGAAAGGGGTAAGGACCCCAAATCAGCATCCACCCTTAATTCTGCGTGTTGACACGAAACACTGATGAAAGCCAGTGAGCAGTGAGGCTCCCCATACTGTCCTTTGTGTAATAGAACCCAGACCATTGTATAACCAGTAATGGCTTCTTCAGCTGGAACTCAAAGACGTCCTGTTTACACTAGCGTCCTTTTCTCAGTAGTGAATAGATTGCATTTAAATTATAAACTTGGAAAGGAGAGGTAAAAGGATTACTGAGTGTGAGAGATGAATGACGAAAAGCAATAAAGCCTATGTGATGAGAAGGATAAGTCTTGTAGTTCATCTGACATAAGAGATGGATTACAATGGCTCTGAAGTGGGGGACGGTTTACTTAGGAATTTAACAGTAATTTGCATTTAAGGAATTCATTACTGTATCCACATACACAGTTCCATCATTTGATGACTAACAGGAATATATGGTATTTGCTTATGATTTTGTTGATTCTAATAAAATATGATGTAATCTTTTTGAGTCATTCTTATTCAGGGAAAACCTACTTTCTTTCCATGGACTGTTGGCTGACATAACCTTCATCAACCATTAAATGGCATAATGATGTTGTTTTTTCGTTTTGGGGGGGTTGTTTGTTTTTTTGACATTGTTTTGTGTATCTTTCTCTCTGTGGCTCATTCTGCCTTAGCAAAAGTGTCTCTAAGCAGTGCTAGAATTAACCCCTGCACACAGAGCAACAGAAATTTCTCCTAGAAATAACTAAGTCTGTCCACTGTTCAGATATCTCACTTATGCAAAGATATTCATGCAGAAATACAAGAGGGAAATCATGCTCTTAAAAAAGGGTCAGGACATCATGATTTTCTTTGAAGGAACTAATGTTGCTTATGATATTGTCTCCTTAAAGTCACATTAAAAGGTACAAATTCAAATATATATTTTACATATTCTTTAATTTAAAAAAAAATCTTTGGCATCTTAAACCTCTAGAGGAGATATGGAAAGGAAAATGGAGTCAAGAAACAACAAAAACACTTGTCAGGAGCTTTCAGATCTGGATTTAACCCAGCTCAGTAACATCCAATGATTTCCCCTCTCATCTTCTATTATTTTGAGATACTCACACATTATTTTCTAGGATAAATATGAAAATAGAACAATGTTTATTGCCTGCTTTCCTCTGATGATAATTTTTTTGAAGTTTTATACTTCTAAAATTTAGAGTTTTATTTATAAATAGGATTTTAGGCATGATGATGTAATTTGCACATAGCATCTCTCTAGGAATAATGAGGTGCCATTACTGCATACTACTAACCATGATGAGAAAGAAACTTAGAATTGAACCAGTATTTAGGGAACATAATACATTTCACCATATCTAAGACATGTATTTTTTTTCATATATCTCTGAATCAATATATCTTGCATTTGATGGCATTTTCAAATTGTCAGACCCTGAAATGTGAAAAAGTTTCAGTAACATTTTCAAAAATTTATTTTGCTTATATTTTCCTCTTTACTGTATTGAAAAAGAACAATGTATGATAGCTTCTTAAATGTGATGAAATACTGTGTTGTTCTTTTCATTTGTAATATAGGTAAAATTATTCACTGTTTTGATAATACTTATAATTGGTATTCAAATATATTAACATATACTCTCTCCCAAATTCCCCCAGACAAGGAAAACACATTCCCTTGGAAACACCATCCACAAGAAGGAAGTTCAAAATCTCATCCTGATTCTGTTTAGAAATTCACTTTCTCAAATCTAACTCATGGAGTATTGAGCCTGGTGAACTAGTGAATTCCAAATACAATCCCCCAAAACTCAATTTATTCATTAAATTCACTTCTTCTTCCTCTACTAAATATATTCCCAAAGCTAGAGGAGTAATCAGATTGATTAATTTGTTACATATCCTTACCCTTCCTTTCTGATAGTCAACAATGAAAGAAATCCACAAGTCAGATAAAAGCAATAGCACTGAGGACTCAGATAATCCCTTAGCTGAATAACCACCTCTGGATAACAGAGATAACAGAGAGCCTACTATAATTTAAATCCATAGAATTCAAAATATCAGAGTAGAGTGCGGATGTCTTGCATATATTTTCATATATACATGCATTGTATGTATATGTATATACACAGTAGCATACACATATTTAATTATATAGTTATATGTATTAAAGAAAGCTTTGGCCACAATATTCTAAAACCACCCTTAAGAAGGCAAGAATGTACATGTTAAAGTTTCTTTCTGGGTTAATAGAGATGAGGGGCAAAGTTATTGGGGTTTGCCAATTTATTTTAAATAGATTCTTTAAAAATACTTACTGACCTACATTTATTGAAAGAAAAACAGTCAACTACAAATGCAATTATTATCCTGTCAGGTATTTATTAATAGACAGGCTGCTGTCATCTTTGTTTAAATGCTCTAAGTTGACAGAATTTCATTTACATTAATGGGTGGAAAGTCCTTTTCTTACTTGTCCAACAAACTGGAGACAAAGTGCCTGCCAATGTTTTAATTTCTTTTTCATGTTCTGGTTAGAGAGTGAGAAGAATGCTTTCACTCCACAGTGTCATGAATATGATAATCTATGGAAATCACGGGAAAGCAGGTACTTAAGTTAAGCATATACTGTACTACAGGAATCCCTGCTGAATTCGAGTCTCTTCTGTTTAGAGAAGATGTTGTTGCCTGTGAAGTGACAGACTGCCAGATGTTCATGAAGTAGCACGCAGAGGGCTCAGATCTTAGCATCCTCCCTAACCCTTGCAGATGACAGCATCTACTTTTAGGCTACAGAATGAGCTCACTTTCATTCTTTGAGACTAGTGTTTATATTCACTCTTCAGCTATCAAATCTTCATTTTCTTAATTTTACTTATTTAAACATGTGGAGCATAAAATTGCATAACTATAGAGCAATCCTGACTTTATAGAGTGTGTGCAGTCTAAATGTGAAATAAACAGTTCTCTATCATGTAAAACATGCTTAAAATTCATTGACATTCCTTATAAATACTGGAAAAATGGTTTGCTGGAGGGATGGGGAATGTTTACTCTAGCGTAACATTAAGCACACAGGAAAATATTTAAAGCATATATTTAAAATAAATACATTAGGGTATTGTCATTGAGTACATAAGTAATTCACAAATAATCCACAAAATTAATAATAGAAAGAAAACTATAATACATTGCTAGAATTTCTATAATAAAAATGATGTCAATGATAAGAATTTCTATAATGATGTTGACAAGACCTATTAAGAGCCTACTGTGTATCAGGCTCTGGCTTCATTCTATATAATTTGTATAAATTATATAATCCTTAAAATCTTATAAGATATTTCCATTTTATGAATGAGAAAATTGAAATCTTATGAAAGTTAAGCAAAATTTGACCAGGTCAGCCAGGCGCAGTGGCTCACAGTTGTAATCCCAGCAGTTTGGAAGGCCAAGGCAGGAGGATTGCTTCAAGGCAAGAATTGAAGACCAGCCTAGGCCACATAGTGAGACCCTTTCCTGCATATTTTTTTTTTAATTAGCCAGGTGTGATAGCACATGCTGGTGGTCCTGACTGCTTAGGAGGCTGAGGCAGGAGGATCACTTGAGCCCAGGAGTTCAAGGCTGTAATGAGCTATGGTCACACCACTGTACTCTACCCTGGGTAACAGAATGAGATCCTGTCTCCGAAAAAAAAGAAAAGAAAAGAAAAAGAAAAAAAACTGACCATGTCAAAAACCTAGTGAAATAAGGGGACCAGGATTAGAAGCCAAACTAGATTCAAAGACTGCATTGTTTATAAGTATGTAGCTACCCTGTACATTTCATCATTCATTTGAGAATGTACAATGGGCCAGGCATTATTCAAAGTTCTGGGGAAACATCAGTAAACAAAGTAGATGAACATCTTACTCTGGTAGCAATATGAGATTTTTTTAAGAATAGCAGGAAGAACAGTGTGGCTGGAGTGCCATGAGTAAAGAGGAGAGTGGTAAAAAGTAAATTGAAGAGGTAGGCAGGGGCAAGATAAAACCGGAGTCATGGTAACACTTTTAGATTTTATTCTAAGTACAATGAAATCACTAGAGGATTTTAAGCAGAGGAATGACACGTCCTAATTTCTATTTAAGACAATGGTTTGGGCTACTATATGGAAAATATGTTATAGCAAGTCAAAAGAGAGAGTAGGTAGATTGGTTAGGAAACTATGGAGGTAACCCAAGTGACAGACAATTGAGCCACATCAATGGTGATGGTGAGAAGTGGAGAGATTTGGGATGAATGTTGGGGTTAGAACCTAGTGGACTTGCTGCTGGGTTGGAACTAGAGGGCAAGGGGAGGGAAAGTAAAAAACACAGAATACTCTAGGTTCTTTACTTTAGTAAATGGGTCAGCAGTTGTTTCATTAACTCACATGAGAAAGATCGGAGGAAGAACATATTTGGAGTGAAACGACAAGGGATCTGTTTAAGAACTGTTAAGTTTGAGATCACTTTTCAACAATTAATTAAATATGTTAATTAAGTTGCTGGATATATGAGTCTAGAGTTCAGTATAAAGGACAGAACTGGAGCTATAAATTTAAGAGCCATAAATATAAATGCTGTTTAAAGCCATTGACTAGATTAAAGCACTTGAAAAGAGTGTGTCAATAGAGGGAAAAAAGAGCATCAGGACTGAGCCTTGGATATTCGAATAGTTAAACAGATTTCACAGAGAAAGATTACCCAGCAAAAGAGAGACTCAGAAGTGATGGAGGAGGAAAAGTAGGATAGTGGTTTAAGAAGGAGAGAAGGGTCAACTAGGTTGACGCTGAGAGGTAAAGTCAGATGAGCACAAAAATATGGCTACAGGATTTGCAAAGTGAAAATTGATGTTGACTCCATTATGGAGCATTTCAGTTGCTTGGAATGGGGGGCAAATTCCTGAAAAGAGTATATTTAGGAGAAAATGGGAGGTGAGGGTATGAGGACATTTAGTAATAATGCTTAAAGAAGTTTGAAGAAAAGTATATAAATGATGCCTGAAAATGACTGTAGGGTCACAAGAGTTGTTTTGTTATGCTTTGTGTATTTATTTTTAAGATGGGAGAGACTAAAGCATATCTGTGTGCTAATGAAAATAATCCAAAAATGAAAGTGAACTGTAGGATGGTGAAAGATAGCAATTACAGAAGCAAATTCTTCAGATCATCAGGAGTAAGTGAGATTGAGCCCATGAGTGGATCTTTTGAAAGGACCTAGGACACTTGCCTTCAGAAAGGAAGAGAAGATAGAGGTTGAGAGTGCAGATGAGCGGGATTGATAAAATTTAGCATAGGGAAATGACTTTGACATTTTTAACCAACATCATGAGACAAGATCATCAACTGAGAATAAAGAAGATTAGCATTTTAGATTTTAGAAGAGAGAGGATATGAAAACATCATTTTGTAGAGTAAAAAAGCTGAAGATTAATACTGGTAACATAGCTTGGCTTGTTGGGCAGTACTGAGTGTCTATTTGCAATTATTGCGCTTTTGAAGAGGGAGCAGTCTCATTCTCCAGATGCATTTAGTTTCTCAGTGTAGCTATGGAATAACTAAGTGGGCTTGATAAGAACTAAGATCTTGTCTGGGGAGTGCAACAAAGGGATAGAGGTTGTTGTCTTACAGAATTATCCCTTAAATAAATAATCAGATAAATATCTGTCATTGTAAATTGTAATAAATGTTATTACATAATATATATGTTTATGTGATTATTTGTTTATGTTTAGTCCTATTGCACTAAAAACTACTACAAACTCCCTGAGGACAGGGATTTGCTTTCTATTATGTCTTCAATGCCTAGCACATAGAATGTGCTAGACGAATAGCAAATATTAAACAAATATTTCTGAAAGAGTGAGCCTTTCCCAAGGATGTAGTTTATTAGATCTTTCCCTCAGTATCTTTTCCTAAAACACTAAGAACTTTACAGTATTAGTGGGTGAAATAAAAGTCAAAAAGCTGAGGAGGACATCATCAGTCAAGGTAGAGGGAAAGGCCCTACACTTGCAGTTGAGAGATCTGCGTTTGAGATGAATTCTGACTTATGGATATTTGCGAGTGTTTCTGTATCCGCATGCAGGAGCTATTGCTTATGGAGACCTTCGCCAAACATACAAAAGTATTTTTCCCATGTTAAATATTTCATACTCACATGATGATTAATTAGAAAATTCTTTCCTTTCAACTAAAAACACATGCACTTTCTTTCATTTTCTCTCCAATAGAAATCTCCTGCTTAGCATAGAAACACTAAAAATTGACTTTCAAAATGATTATCATCTTATTCCAATCTGTCCTGAACCATTTTAGATCGGATCAAAATGTAATATTCTATGTCCTGTGCTACACTTTCGGGTAAAAAAGTCTTAAAGCAGTCTTCCAGGTGTTTCTGTGTAGAAAGATATTAGGGATCATATTGAATAAATATAGAAAAAATTGATTAACCTACTCTTGCTCCAAATATAGCCTGAATCTTATTTTCTTTTTTTTCCATATTTATAGCAGTCCCATTTTCCTCATCACCTCATTTTTCTGTTCTCCTTTGCTTCCATCCCATTGTGTAAAGTAATTTTTATTCCATTTTCCCTCATTGGTTTTTGCCCTTGACATTCTATGCAACATTTAGCCACAAAAGCAGTAGCATTTTGATTTTGAAGGTGGATTTCAAAGGGAAGTAATTTCATCCAAGTCCTCCTAAGACATTGGAATGACTATACCTTAGGAAATCTTTCTTAACATGTAGATAATATTTTGTGACATTTTGATAATTCAGAATACTTGCTTCCTCTTTACATCACGTATTATGTTGAACATAAATGAGATTTATGCTCAATATGATAATATAATATTTTGGTTCTATACTGCTTTATAGTTTTCAAAATATTAAAAGCTGTCTTTTAATAATTTATTAATATTTTTCCTATTTTAAACAGTTGTTGTGAAGAGCAAATAAGCAAGCTGATCATTGCCATTTTTGTTTTACACAGATGAGGACTGAGGCTCAGAGAGGGCAAGTGATTTGCCCGAGGTCATTCAGTTAGTCTCTGTATCCTAAGATCCTAAGATCAGTGATCATTCTGCATATTGCACTGCATTAGTAGAAGGTTCTATTTTTCTCCAACATCCTAAAACTCCAATATATACCAAATGCAAGCACACATGTGTGTGCGTATATTATTCTTACTTTCTTTGTAATTTCATGCCTATTATCACTTATGTTCACTTCTAATATTTGTCTGGTTGATTTTCTCTGTAGACTATGTCTCAGGTAAGTTTGTAACTAGACTTCAAACTTTGTAAACATAATTACAGTGTAGTGTCAGCTGTGATCTGTGTGAATTTCCAAATCCAGATAGCTTTATAATAGCTCTCATTTAAAAAAATTATTTCTATTAATTACCTATACACATTTCATTATTTAACAATGAAATAAAATAGCAATGATAACCTTCAGTTGTGCCTTTCACTAATGAAGCCTCAAACAGTTTACGAACTCCTTCAATTTTGGAAGTTCGATAAACATTATCCATGATATCCATATTTTATAGATGAAATAGACTCAGAAGGTTTTATAGTTAAGTAGGAGGGAAAGAATTATAATTTATGACTCAATCCAATGTTTCCTTCACAGGCTATGTGATGCCACCTGGGCATAAACCCTAAGGATTTCTAAGTGTGAATTTGAAAACAAAACAAAACATGTCACTGGAAGGGGCCTCATAGATCATCCAGTCCAACCCTCTCACATTACAGATGAGAAAACTGAAATGCAAAGAGAGTCCTTACCCTGTCATAGGCCATAGAACTAGCTGGTAGCAAGGCTGCAATCAGAGCCCCATCTCCTCTCAAGTGAGTACTATTTCCAATATGCCACATTGCCTCCCCCGGCAAGTTGCCTCCCGTGGGGCATTGCTTCTTGAAGATGAAGTATATTAAATTCACATTTGGCTGATAATCATTTTCTCAGCAGCTCTATGGTATTTCATTAACTGCCACATGTAACACCCTGGCCTTTCACCTGTATTAACTTGAGCTCATTAAACTTGAGGCCAGTAATAAACACGACTGAACTAATTCAGATATTTTGCTTGGTATGTGTTCAGCAGTTTTTTAAATGGTTTCTACTATGTGAAACATTTTTCCCTTTACAGTTTGCAAGATGAGAAAAACAGGAGACACAGATTTCAAGGAATGTAGTATGTATGTAGTATGCCTCTTTATATCAATAAAAAGTAAATTATATATTCACCTTATAAAAAGCTTTGTGAGAACTACAAAAAATATACATAACAGTATGGCACTGTGTCTTGCAACTGGTAGACTGGAATTTGGATCCTGACTCTGCCATTCATTAATGGTGAGAATTAGAACAAGTTACTTAGCCTTTCTAAGCTCGGTTTTGTTTTCTATAAATGGATACAAGAATATCCACCTTATGGGGTTGAAGTGAAGAAGAGATAATGTACTCCTGTACTTTGCAAAGGGTCTAGTGTATAGTAGTGCTTGATAAATATGCCAATGTTCATGAAGATGATGATGATGATAAAGTTCCTTCCTTCACAGAACTTATAATTACCCTTTACTAGCTATTGTTGAGGAAGTTGATTTTTTGCATGTCTCCTCCCTGACCTCATCATCACTACAAAATACAAGCAAGGGTCCTCAAGAGTAGAAGAGAAAAAAAAACTAGATCTACTTCACCCCTCCCAGGTTCTCCACCAACACTGTTTGATGTTCATTTTGACTAAGAAGTAACTCTTTTGCAGCTCATACCCTATGCAGTCCCCAGATAACACAAGCTCCTATGTAATTTTGAACATTGCTTGAGATTCTGATTGAGTAGGGGATAGAGACAAAGGAGGGAATCTTTGCAGAATGATAACCGGCAAAGAGGTAGAGACAGAGGTCTGTCAGGAAGAATGAGAGCTTGCAGTGGTTTTAGGACACTAGTTACTGTATATGTAGGTATGTAGCAGTCAGCAGGCAGTATGAGAGGGAAGAACAATGTGGACTCTTGGTACATGGATATGTAGTCAGTATTGCTTCTCTATCTCCCTGAATGCTGTATATATTAATTAGGATTCTCCAGGGAAACAGAACCAATAGGTTATATATAGATATATAAGAGGGAATTTAATAGGAGAATTGACTTACCTGGTTATGGAAATCGAGAAGTCCCACAATATGCCACCTGCAGGCTGGAGAATCAGGAAAGCCTGTAATGTAATTCAGTCTGAGTCTGAAAGCCCAAGAACCAGGGGAGCCAATGGTGTAACTCTGTGTCTGAAGTTGAAGGCCCTGGGGCTCTCATGTTCAAGAGCAGGAGAAGATAGATTTCTCAGCTCCAGCTCCAGAAGAGAGAGCTAACTCACCCTTCCTCCACTTTTTTTTTTATATTTTAAAATATTAAGTGGGCACAAATGTTTGTGGTTACATGGATCACATATGTATTTCATGAGTCACAGCTATAAGCGTACCCATCACCCAAATAGTTTCATTGTATCTGTTAGGTAGGTTTTCTCCCATCCCATCCTCCCTCTCCCCCCCGTTTGATTTCCACTGAGTTTTACTTCCCTCTGTGCACATGTGTGCCCACAGGTTAGTTCCAATTTAATAGCAAGTACATGTGGTGTTTGTTTTTCCATTCTTTAGATACCCTGCTTAGGATAATTGTCTCCAGTTCTATCCAAATTTTTGTAAAAGGTATTAATTCATCCTTTTTCATGGCTGAGTAGTATTGCATGGTATACATATATCACATTTTGTTAATCCACTCATAAATTGATGGGCACTTGAGTTGATTCCATGTCTTTGCAATTGTGAATTGTGCTGCTATAAACATTTCAGTTCAGGTGTCTTTTTGATAAAATGACTTCTTTTCCTTTGGGTAAATGCTCATTAGTGGTATTGCTGGATCAAATACTAGGTCTACTTTTAGTTCTTTGACAAATCTCCATCATGTTTTCCATAGAAGTTGTACTAATTTGCAGTCCCACCAACAGTGTATAAGCATTCCTTTCTTTTTATATCCATACCAGCATCTATATTTTTTAATAAAAGCCATTCTAATTGGGGTAGGTGATATTGTGGTTTTAACTTGCATTTGCAAATTAAATTTGCACTGATGATTAGTGACTTTGAATACTTTTTTATATGTTTATTGGCCATTTGTGTATCTTCTTTTTAAAAGCTTCTGTTTGTGTCTTTTGTCCACTTTCTAATGGGGTTGTTTGTTTTTTTCTTCCTGATGTGCTTGAGTTCTTTGTAGATTCCGATAATTAGCCCTTTATCAGATGTACAGCTTGAGAATATTTTCTCCCATTCTGTAGGTTATCTATTTGCTTGTTGATTTTTCCTTAGCTGTGCATTTTTAATTTTAAAAAGTCCTATTTATTTAATTTTGTTGTTGCTGTAATTGCCATTGGGGTCTTAGTCTTAAATTCATTTCCTATGTCAATATTTAGAAGAGAAAACTAGAAACCAATATCTCTTATAAATATAGATTCAAAAATACTCAATAAAATAGTAGCAAACTGAATTCAATAGCACATCAAAATAATAATCCACCATAACCAAGTAGACTTCATCCTAGGGATGCAAGGATGGTTCAACATAGGTAAACCAATAAATGTGATTCACCACACAAACAGAAGCAAAAACAAAGACCATATGATCATCTCAATAGATGCAGAAAAACCATTCAACAAAATGCAGCACCCTTTCATGATAAAAAAAAAACCCTAAACAAACTAGGCATAGAAGGAGCATATCACAAAATTATAAAAGCCATATATGATAAACCCACAGCCAACATCATACTGAATGAGGGAATGTCGAAAGCATTCCCCCTAAGAACTGAAACAGGACAAGGGTGCCCACTGTCACTATTTCTATTCAACGTAGTTCTGGAAGTCCCAGCCAGAGCAATCGGGCAAGAGAAAGAAACAAATGGTATTCAAATTAGGAAAGAGGAGGTCAAACTGTTGCCTTTTGCTGATGATATGATCTTATATCTAGAACACCCCAAGGACTCCACCACAAGACTCCTGGAATTGATGAACAAATTCAGCAAAGTCTCAGGTTACAAGATCAATGAACACAAATCAGTAGCATTTCTATACACCAATAACCGTCAAGCTGAGAGTCAAATCAAAGACCCAATACCTACAAAGAAAATTAAATGCTTAGGAATATGCTTAGCCAAAGAGGTGAAAAATCTCTACAAAGAGATCTATGAAAAACTGAGGAAAGAAATCGCAGATGACAGAAATGAAAACACATATCATGCTCGTGGGTTGGTATAGTCAATATTGTTAAAATGTCCATACTACCCAAAGTGATTTACAGATTCAATGCAATCCCCATCAAATACCAATGTCATATTTCACAGATCTAGAAAAGATAATTCTATCCTTCATTCATTTGGAACCAGAAAAGTGTCCAAATAACCAAAGCAACCTTAAACAAAAAGAACACATCTGGAGGCTTCACATTATCAGACTTCAAACTATACTACAAGGTCATAGTAACCAAAACAGCATGGTATTGGCACAAAAATAGAGACATAGACCAATAGAACCATAGAACAGAACATAGAACCCAGATATAAAACCATCCACATACAGCCAACTAGTCTTTTACAAAGCAGACAAAAATATGCACTGGGGAAAAGCAGCCCTATTTAACAAATGGTGCTGGGAAAATTTGATAGCCACACGCAGAAGAATGAAACAGGATCTACATTTCTCCCCACGCATGAAAATTAATTCAAGATGGATAAAAAACTTAAATGTAAGGCATGAAGCCATAAGAATGCTAGAAGAAAATACAGGATAACTCCTCCACCCTTTTATTCTGTCCAGGCCATCAAAAGATTGGATGATGCCTGCCCACACTGGTGAGGGCAGATCTTCTTAACTCAGTCTACTAATTCAAATGCTAATCTCTTCTGGAAACACCCTGAAAGACACACCCAGAAATAATAATTTTTTCCAGCTATCTGAGCATCCCTCAGCCCAGTCAAGTTGACACATAAAATTAACCATCACACTAAGGACACTTTTTTCTCCTACTATAAAATATTAAAAAATAATAATAATGTTACAGTTCATCTAGTTCACTTTCCTACTACTACCATCAGAATCCCATCTCCAACATTCTGGATTATTCTCTCCTTTCTGCCACAGCCAGCATCTAATAATCCACCTTTCCTCTGCCACCACAAGGATCTGGTCACAAATTTTCAAATATCTGGTGTTTCCCTATACCCTAAAGAGTAAAATACCAGCTTCCCAGAATTCAGAGCCCTCTATAAATTTCCCAGCTTTATCCACTGCTATTTCCCAGTCACTTACTATATTTTAGCCCCATAAGGGTGAGCTCATCCTGTAGTTTCTTCACTTCATTCCTTAACTTCTCTTCTCTTAGAACTATGTACTATTTCACCCTTTTTTAATCTTTCATCATAGTTTAAATTCTTTCTTCACTATAAAGCTATTCTTAATCTCTTAGTCAGAATTAATTGCTTATTGGATCTGGGTTGCATCAGACTATGTGTGCATCTTTTCCTCTACTTACCGCATTTCTATATAACCCAGATTTCAGCTGAGTTCACCTAGTTCTATCTTTCTGGAGATTGCTACAAAATCCCTAGAGATTACATTCTCTAGGTCAATTGTGGCTATAAATTTCTGCTCTCATTTAATTCCGAATCTCCCTCAAATCTTACTTCCTATTGCTTTCTATTCTTTTCAACTATATACTAACCCAACCATTAAAATCAGCCCTATTTCTCTGATTTTCTTCCAAATTTGTCTCCAAGGGATGTAAGTGTGTAGCATATTTTATTAAACCGAGATCATGGAGGATTTAGATTGCAGCAATGCAAATATCTTACAATTGAATATTGGCTCTCCCCCTTTGTAAAAGTCCTTCAGCCATCATGCCATCAGGATCTGCTTCCTTACTGTCCTGTGCTCTTTCCTCTCTTCTGGCTCTTTCTTTCCCCCTCTCTACTCTGCTCTCTCTCTGCTTCAGAATTCATCTGCATTTCTCCATGCATAGTGATTGGACCATCTCTTTGTTTTGTTTTCTCCTAAATCATGCCATCAAGGCCACATTCCTCAAACCCCAACCTAGAAGTATTGCTTCAAAAGTTATTATTTAAACAATGACAGTCTGTTTCCTTAGAGAAACCTCATATAAGTCATTTCAATACTATTTCAATATTAAAATAATAATTTTCTCATCCCAGTTCCTTTGAATATGAGTCAGTCTTC
This sequence comes from Propithecus coquereli, assembly GCF_000956105.1. Lineage (NCBI taxonomy): Eukaryota > Metazoa > Chordata > Mammalia > Primates > Indriidae > Propithecus > Propithecus coquereli. The sequence goes on from NW_012153062.1 coordinate 2,656,115, forward strand.
CTCACAAGGCTATAAGCTGCTTGTGGAAAGAACCACCTCCTGTTCATCTGTGTGGCCCCAGGCCCTAGCACCTGCACAGCCCTTGGCAAAAAGCAAGTCTTACTTCCATCATTCTTTGCTGACATTCCATGAATGTTCAATTTTCTTCTCCTGATTGGCATTACTCCTGATACATGTTCTGAAGTCATTACTTCACAACAAAATATGCTCTACTTGCTTTTCACAGAGGAAGTGCCTCACCCTCTTGTATCTTATTAAAGACAGAGCAGAAGGTTAGCAGTCTGCCTGCTCCCCACTGCCTGTTCCAAAATGTCACCCTTCTCCCTCTGGGGCTTCTCCCAGCTGGAGAATTTTCTTCCCCTTTCCTAGCCCTCACACCTCTATCTGCACTACTTGGCATCCTACCTTCACTGTATCCTTCAGAATTTAGCTCAGATGTCACCTCTTCTAGAAAATCTCTGACCCCTGAGCCTGGGTTAGGTATACATTGTCATTGCTCATATAACAGTCTGTGTCACCTCTACTACAGCCCTTGTCAGAGGGTATTGCCATTCTTACTAACTGTAGGCTGTTTAAAGTCACTGACTGTTTTTTATATATAAATTTCAAGTGTCCAGCTCTTTACAAATATTTTTTGAATTTATGAATCAAAACTGTTATAGAAGTAGGATATTTTTCAATTCATGTAATTTTTAATATCAAAACAATTATTTATATACTTTGATTTCCTTCTGAAAGTAATTGTTTGGAATCGTTTGACATTTCAAACAACCTCAAGATTTTGTAAATATATTCAAGATATTCATTCATTCATTCATTAAGGTTCTTTAAATATATTGAGAATAAATTCTTTAAATATATTGAGATCAAAAATTGACTTTCTAGGATTTCAAGTCAGAAAGATGGAAGCATAGACTAGTAGTGATAAGGCAGTGTAGTAGGTGCAAAGATTAAAACATGCCCAGGTTATTCTAGATCACTGGGCAGGGAGGGGAATCATTAAAGGAGATTACTTAGATTCTATAAATACTGAGCTGAAACTAAAAAGCCATAATGTCATATACCAGGTGAAAAAGACAGGGAAGGGGCATTCCTGGCAGAGGGGCCACATGAACAACATAGAAATAGCACAGTATACAATGCAATATAAGCAGTTAAAGGCTTATGGGAATAAATTGGCAGGCATGCATTTTACAAACATTACTCCATTTGATGCTTATACCAACATAGTGAATTTGATATTGTCATTCTCATTTCACTGATAAGGAAAATTAGCAGAATAGTCAAGTAATTGGGTCATAGTCACACAGCTAATGAATCAAAAACTGTGACTATACGGCAAATTTGACTTCTAAATCATTACCCTAATCACTATGTGAGTGTTGACTTTCTACTTTCACTATGAAACTTGAACTATCATTGCTTTTGATTGATTTAAACATCAAATATTTGATCAAAAGTTGTATGCTTAAATTTATCAGGTTAAATTAATAGGAATTTTTCATGTATTTTGCATGTCTAATGCCAGCATCCTAATTTGTACCACTGGGAACCACATAGCACTATAATAACATGTAATATATAAACGGTCCTTCCATCTCTGTCTTTTTCTTGTTTTCCACTGTCCACATTTGATAATATCATGAAAAAATGCTTACTGTTCTATGAGCGATTAAGCATTACATGCCAATTATACATCGGGAAAATCTGAGTTTCTGAATCTAAATCATGCTAAAATTGATTTTGAAATAAAAATCAGAATCAAATGTCAGTAACTCATTACTTTCATATTTGGGAAAGGAAAAGAAAAGTAACTGAATTCAGACAATACAGAACAGAAAGGAGACTTCTTATCTCTATCTCCCATGCTACCTTGAGTCACGCCTATCACACAGCGATTGAACTTAGGGTAAGTTACTAATTTCATCTTTATATGGATCACTTCATTTAAACCTCACAATGGACATTTTATAGATAATGAAACAGACTCAGAGCACCCACGCTATCAGCCATTATACCATACTCTTCCCACATTTTTATTTTAGATATCCAAAAAGTACTCCAATTGCCTTGTTGAGTTTTAAAAAAAATCAACTCTTTGAAGATTTATTTTCTTCATTTTTCTCTCCACTTTTTGGTCATTCAATTGAGTTCAAACAGTTTTCCAAGGAGTTTGGTATATCAGGCCTTAAGATAACTGCAATAACCAGGTATACTTGACATATAATTCAATCTGACACTAGCTCTTAATGAATAGCAAGAGACACTTATAAAATTAATAACAATGATAACTGCACACATACTACACGGAAATTATTTCACCATTAAGGTATCACAGGACGGTTCCTGGCCCAGAATAGTCATTCGATATTGTATTTGTTGAATAAATGTCAAAAGATTGATAAATAGCGTAACTATATCGTACATGAACATGTCTTTTTAAAAAAAAAAACAAAAGGTCAACCTTTAGACAGTTGTGAAATATATATCCTTTACATCTAACTTCTCCTTCAGTCTGTCAGTGTATACATACACACATATGCACACACAAATACACATAAAGGAGAGAGACTGATTAGTTGATTTTAAGTTTATACCGAGTGATATATATATATGATGAACCTGAAATATATATGTATGAACCTGAAATAATCTTTTTCACATACTACCATTTAGATATCAAAGTAATTACTTTTCTTGCTGTTATTGTTTCCAATCAAATAAGAGAGTATGATTAAGAAAATAGAGTTGATCCATTACAGTACTATAGACTAGTGCTATTAGCCAACTTGCAGCCATTCTCATAAAAATTATGCAATTTAAACTGGAAGATACAAGTGCCTGCTTCTATTAGAAACAAGGACCCTTTTCTACTTCATAATATGCTCAATTACCTTTAGATTGATCCATGAATAAATTATAATCCAAATAGACTTCTTTACCTTAAAGCTTTGCTGGCTTAAGGTATCATTGTTGATTCATTATGTTGTCACTTTTCTATCGGCAATGTAATGCTTTCTATATCTGGATAGAGACAGTTTTAGTGTGAGATACTGTTATCTTTAAATGAGTAGGATTTAGCTTTTCTGGTGAGAACAAATTCATCAATGATGAATCCCTGGAGAAACTATTGAAACAAAAATCACACCATTTCTGAGCTTTGTTCAGTTCATCAGTTACAAAGCAGCTTTTGATAGTCCTAAAGAACTTTTTCCTTTGTTTAAGAAATATAGCATGAGGCTCAAAACCCCTTGCTTTGAGTTACCGCAGGCTACAACTTTTTCTGCAAGAAAATAATGAATGGAGAGGAAAAGCTCCTGCTGCTGGCTCTGTCAGGTCCTGCTGCTTCTCCTCCTGCAATAGGAAATCAATTAACTACATGTTCAGGCAGAGATTTGAACTAAATGCTTTATTAATCATCACTGATTGCACACATACACAGTGGCCAACTATGCATTCATCTTCACTTTTTGTTAGCTTTGTTTTGGTTCTTTTTCTTTTCTTTCTTTCTTTTTTTTTTTTTTTTACAGGATCACAACACAAATGTATGCCTAAATTTATTATGTATGAAGGTGATCTTCTGGTACAGATGAGAACTGATCTTTTATATTTTCAGAAAACTTAACTTTTAAAATGTTCAATACCCTAATATCCACTTTAATGCATAAAATATGTTTTTTTAAAAAACACTTAAATTTTCATACTAATTAGGAAAGCAAAATGCCTATGGCAGCCTTGAAGTTTTGAAAGCTGGTATATACCTTGGCCTTTAGGATCTCCACATAGCAGTGATGAATCACACACAAATGAACCCAAGTTGATTCGGAGATGCCTGGTGGAAGGTTGAGGGAATGGGCACTGATAATTTGCGTGTATGCACTCTTTCAATTTAAAGAAAAATTTGCCAAGTTTTCCTGTTAGTCCATCAGTTCTTCTAACCAATGCACGAGGAAAATCCTACAAGAATGTTTATGTTAAGTTGAGAACCTCTCCTTAGGACTGATTATAAATGATGAGCATGTGAGAATCATAGCACTATTAGTTATGAAAAGGCTGCATGGCATAATTTATATATGGCAAATGTGGTCAACCATTGCAAAAACTTACAGAAAATATTAGGCTGTTAGATGTTTACTCAGGCTGTATTTCATTCAGTATCAAGGGATTTTCTTTTTTTTTTTTTTTTTTTTGAGACAGAGTCTCACTCTTTTGCCCAGGCTAGAGTGCCGTGGCATCAGCCTAGCTCACAGCAACCTCAAACTCCTGGGCTCAAGCGATCCTCCTGTCTCAGCCTCCCGAGTAGCTGGGACTACAGGCATGTGCCACCATGCCCGGCTAGTTTTTTCTATATATTTTTAGTTGTCCAATTAATTTCTTTCTATTTTTTAGTAGAGGCGGGGTCTCGCTCTTGCTCAGGCTGGTTTCGAACTCCTGAGCTCAAACAATCCGCCCGCCTTGGCCTCCCAGAAAGCTAGGATTACAGGCGTGACCCACCACGCCCGGCCAAGGGATTTTCGAATATTTATTATTGTTACTGCCACTGTTGGAACAATTTGAAATCATTATGAAACCGCCCTTCACACAGGTCAATAATGGGGTGCAAGTGGAGAGCTACGGTAAAGGCCTAGCTAAAAATAATGCACAGGCCTAGCTAAAAATAATGATAATAATTAGTAACTGTCCCCCTATAATTGCCACTCCAGAGCCACACAGCTGGTGGTCATAAAGATTCTTAACTTTCTCTATAGATAATATCACCTTTTTGAAACCTAAAGGTAATTTTTAAGATATCTTCCAGGCTCCGAATTCAGTGGATTGGTTGGCCCACCCAGACCAGTGGCCCATACCAAGAAACCGACTCAACTGGAATTGTGACCCCAGGGGCTAAAACAACACAAGAAGATGATTTCTACACCCCTATAATTTTGCCCCAATTAACAAACCTAATTGCCTAATCCCTTGCCTGCCAAACTATACTTAAAAACCCTGTCTCCCAAATTTTCAGGGAGGCGGATTTGAGAAATTTCTCCTGTCTCCCCGCATAGCACTATGTGGAGTAAACTCTTTCTCTGCCTTGCAAACCCTGCTGTCTCAGCGTATTGGCTTCCTCTTGGGCATTGGGCATGGGAACCTGGTTGGGCGGCAACAATTATGCTTTAAATTTAATATTCACTCTGTCCATTTGGAGAAAGAAGAATCTAAATGGAAAAAAAAAAAAAAAGACCTCTCCCCTGATCTATATTTAAAAGAAAATACATAAAAAGTTCCAAGAATGATTTCTTTTGAATGGCCTTTACAAAACTCTTAGGTGAAATTTGATGATGTTGAGTAAAGGAAGACCCAATCAGAGAACCGGGATAATGGGTCAGATTTTCATGGAGCTTGCCAACGTGAGGGTTCTGCTAAAACCAGAGGTCATGTGTTTCAACACTTAACCATTCTTGATAACCTTCAAGTATATTAGATTAGCACCGAGGTGGCTTTGATGTATAAGAGAAGTGTGGAGAGAGGGACATTTTGACAAGATTTATATCATGTGGATGTGCATTCACCACCTTATGAGGTGTTATCTGGACCCCAGGGGCATTTCTTTGCCACCAAGTGTAATCCTTAATACCTCATCTGCCCCAGGAAAAAGTCATTTCATAAGATGACATTTCCAAACAAGCAGTATCTTTTCTATATTAAGGAGGCTTACATATGGTAAGTATTGAGGGTTTGTTTCATATTGTTAGTTATTACAGATGAAGTATAATTCTAATATAATTGTATATAGATTAATTTGACATGACATTGTTTCCATTTACTTGACTTGTCAACATAATTATAGTGAATTGATAATGGAAGTAACAATCTTAGATATTTCCACATAAATATATTCTTTGCTCATATAAATTTCCAGTTGTAGTTTTCAGTTTGGCTTAATTGGAACATGGTTTAAGTTTAGTTTACCTACTCTGCTGAGATCTCTAGAGGATCAGAGAACTCATTTTCCTGGGGCATTATGCAACCTGGCAAGTGGAGGCCAATGTTTTAAAACAAATGTGATTTTTCATCGAAGTACTTGCTAGGTCAGAGATCAGGATGACCTTGGAGTGCTGTAGTTTTCCAAACCTCCGTCAGCTAGATGAATGGACTTTATTTTGCAGGAGAGAGAGGGTGTTTTTGCAGTCTTATGAAAGAGACCTAGCAATTCCAGATTACAGGTTGACACAAAACATTTGGAATTCAGTGGTGTCTATCACCAGCAGTACGTATCAGTAAAAGTGAAGATCAAAGGTTCTAGAAGAGGGGAAGGACAAAGTGAAGAGGAAATAATTGTGGGATAATGAATGGTATGAGGGCATTTTCATGTTAACTTGAAACCACTTAGCATTTTTCCATGACACCCAGGTATCTTTCTAAATGAACTTTATAAAGTACAATTGAATAACCTTGAGATTTAAAGCTTCGTGATGTGATTTTGAATGCTGAAGGAGTTTAAGCACTGTGATATTTTCTCTGCTTTTCATTTCTATCTTTGCCTCCTTCATGCAAAATAAAATTTATTTTCTGTACAGAGAAATCAATATTTTTACCATTTTGTTTTTCAGCTATTCCAGTAAATTGCAATCAACATTAGTTACAGTCTTTAAAGAGATGTAGTAAGAATTTGAACACAATAAAATAGAGATACAGATTAGAACTTTGGAAAAGTACCTTTGCTATTGACAAAAGCATTTGTCAGGGACTACAGCTGTGTCTATATCCTGCTAAAAACCTGATGAAGGGGAAAAAAAGCATCAATAGGTTTCACCTTCTGTCTATACAAACCAAACAAATGGTTTAACTAATGGCTATTGTTTTAAGTGAATGGATTTGGTTTGCCACTGTGAACTTTATTTAGAAATGTATTTTAATTAACATTTGTATATCTAATACGTATTTGGGAAAAGAATTGTGCTCTTGTTTTCTTTTTAATAATTAATGGATTATAATATCTAGAAGACTTAGTGGTCCAAGAATGAACAAAGACTTTGTTATAGTATACATGAAACAATCTCCAGACACACATTTGTGTGTTGATATTATTTACATGTTTGTATCCTCCCATTTTTTCTTGTATAAATTAATACACTTTCTTATTTGTGTGTTTTCCTTTTAGAAATTGCCAAGTTTTGGACCTTATCTTGAGCAGCGCAAGAAAATCATAGCAGAGAACAAGATTAGACTGAAAGAACAAAATGCAGCTTTTTCGCCACTTGAGAGAAAGTGTTTTATCCCCAAGAAGCCTATCCCTACTGTCAAGGTAAAAATTAAGCCAAATATATAAGTATGTCTATTTTACTGTTCAGATATATAAATATAATTTAAATGTTCATTTACCGCTTAAATGTATCACTTATTTTGTTTCTAAAATATACCAAAAGTTTTAAAAATTCTGTCTATGGTGAAAAATGCATTTAAATTATAGAATATCCTTTTATTTATATATTTTATATTTTCTTTGTATATTTTATACTTTTTAGAGCACTGTCAAGCATGCATTTCACAGAAATTTTTGTATATACTAAATCTGTCAGAAGATATTAAGGTGAATTTTTTGTCTTCTCATAGTTATAAAAATTATTTTAATTCACAATTAACTCCAAGAGATCTCATATCAGTCATACAACACAACCAAATGATCAATATGCTGCAAGCATCAATATCAATATGATACCTTACATTTTGGAAAAACTTTCTTTGGTCCAGCCTCTGGAAAGCGTGTACCTTTGGGTGTCAGGAGATTATTTTCTGAGTAATAACAAAAATTACCATTAAGATGGAATTGTACGTATAATGTTACCTTTCTCGCTTTTTTCCTTAAACTTCTTATTTTGAAAGAAATGTAGAGTCACATGCAGTTGTAAGAAATAAAACAGAGAAGGCTTGTGCACCTTTTATCCAGTTTCTCTAATGTAGCATGTTGTGAAACTATAGTACAGTATCACAACCAGGATATTGACACAGACACAATCTACCAATCCTATTCAGATTTCTCTAGTTTTACTTCCACTGGGGGTTGTGTGCGTGTGTGTGTGTGTGTGTGTGTGTGTGTGTGTGTATTTAGTTCTGTGCAATTTTGTCACATATGTAGGTTTGTGTATCCACCACCACAGTCAAGACACAAACTGGTCCCATCACCCCCTGTATCCTTCAAGTTGCCTTTTTGTAGCCACACCCACTTTTCTCCTGCCCTTTTTTAACATGGAATTGTTTTAAAGCAATTATAATGAAAAAAAGTGGGAGGTGTGTTATTGGATGGCATTTCTCTGAAATCACCATCACTGAAATGTGATTTACAGTCACTGAAATTCTTTCTTCTCTGTTTGGTGACAATCTACTCCCACATCTCCATTCTCTGTTTGATACATCAGCTGAAAAGCTTGCTCTTAGGTGCTCTCAAGTAGACCTTGCTGAAATTTATCTTTAGTAGTCAACTGGAGATTGGAACCCTTAAAAATTCCATTTATCTATGCAAAAAAAAAATAATGTGTCTCATGCTTAAAACAGTGGAGTTTAGACTTGATGTTGCAAAGTTTCAATGACATAGAGTTCTGAAAGAAAAAATGGACGTGGCTGACCACAAAGTCTCCCAGCACTTCAATGTCATAATTCCAAATAAAACGAACACTTACAGCTTTTAACAGCATAATAGACCCAAACAGTCTCTTGAGCTGTCCCTGTTAAATTATTTGTGTGCTACTAAAAGGATAAGCGGAACAAGGATGGGAACAAGCAAGCAAAAAGGCCAGATCCTGTAGCCCTTTACAAGCCTTTTTCCCTCATATTTGGCTATGATTGATGTATGGTTTGGGGATATGCGGAAATTCTCCAAGTTGTCCCTCTTCTTAATTGATTTAAATTAAGTGTAAGGTGTCCATCTCTAGGCATCTTTTCCTTATGTGGAAAATTTTCAAAAGAAAGATATTATTTATATTTGAAATAAAGGAAGTGCAAGGTGATTATAAAAGCATTTTGACCATTTCTAGCCCTCTAATCCTTCGGGCAGTGTATTAATAACCTAGAAGTAAAACCAAACCAAATCAAACAAACAAAAAATCTACTGTGGTTGAATTAAAGACAGTAGATCACTAGTCCAAAAAATTATCAAATTCAGAAGAATTAAATAAACCAAAGAAATGTGAAGTCTGGAAAGTAGATAAAGATTTTTTAAAGTATCAAGGAGAGATAAAGAGTCTTACTAAAAATAGTACTTACTAAAAATAGTACAGGCTTATACTCCTCTCCTAAGTTACCTCACTTTAGAGGTTACCCAGCAAGAAATATCTTTGGTATTACGTGTTACATCAGCCTCAAGACATTATAGATACCATCTTACCAGCATCTTTGACCATATCAGTGTTGACACATTAAATGACTGTTGTGTAGATTTGCCCAGTGTCCAGTGGATTTTCCACTACCTTGGCCCTCTCTCCAAGGTTACCCATTTCTCCTGTTGTGATTTCTAGGAAGATAGCATACCCTGTCAGAAAACATAATGGCAGCTGATAATGGTGGGGTTTGCGGGGCAGGGGGCATTTTCATTTTCTATAAATTTAATTATCTCATTGGAAAATGAGGAATTAAATTCGTTATAATAAATGACTGCTCCTTTCATCTTGCTTTCTACAAGGCTTTATAAACAGTGAGGATAGCATATGTTTTATAGGAAGAAGGAAGGGATAGAGGTCTTTTCTTGTCCCCAGAGATATCCATGGATCCATTTTCAGATGACCCCTGATCTCTGGGTCATGATGTTGTCACTAATAGTGAAATATATATGTGTATATGATTGTATTTTTAAAATTATAGCAGTTGTCGCCTAATAAGATACACTTTCACTCCTATTTCAGTATGACTTTCCAGAGTGGGAGAGAAAGTTTATCTCCTGGAAACACCCACGGAAATATGTAGAAACTAACAGCTCTAATAAGCTTACAACTATCCCAAACATTATGGATGTTATATTTAATACTCAAAAATACTTGAGATAAGTGCTATATTCATCTTCATTTTAAAGATGAGAAAAATTGAGGAACAAAGAGAGATTAAGTAATCTGATCAAGTCACATAGTAAATAAGTAGTAGGGTGGGGAATGGAGGTGAGATTGAGAATGGCTGGCTTTGGGGATTCAAAAGATTGACTCATATTTGGGAATAATTAGAGAAGTTTGGATCATTTCTAGAAAATATTTGGAACAGACTAAAGATAGCTCATGGAAGATGAGGGCTTCAACATGGAACCATGGGAAGGTCATAACTAAGGGAATTGGGGGACATATGGGTTTTGTCACAGTTGTACTCATAATCACTTGATTTAGAATGAATATCTAATAAGAGACCTGTAAAATGAAACTACTGGACAAGGAATTCTTTCTCCCCTTTCCTTCCTCCCTCTCTCCCTTCTATAGTTTCGTTTATTTGTTTTGTTTTGTTTTTGTTCTAATGTTCAAAACACAAAGATTAATATAAAAATTACTCGTAATCCTACCACCTAAACTTAAGCACTACTAAAATTTAGATTTACAAAATTCTAGTCCCTTTTCTATACCTAAGTGTAATTTTTTTTATTTCAGCATATTATGGGGGTACGGATGTTCAGGTTACGTATGTTACCCTTACCCCCCTTACCCCCAAGTCAGAGCTTCAAGTGTGTCCATTCCCCAGATGGTGCACATCACACTCATTATGTATGCATATATTCCCCTCCACTCCCCTCCCACCTGCCCAACACCCAATAAATGTTATTCTTATATGTGCACTTAGACACTGATCAGTGAAACCAATTTGCTGGTGAGTACATGTGGTGCTTATTTTTCCATTCTTGGGATACTTCACTTAGTAGAATGGGTTCCAGCTCTATCCAGGAGAATACAAGAGGTGCTATATCACCATTATTTCTTATAACTGAATAGTACTCCACGGTATACATATACCACATTTTATTAAGCCACTCATGTATTGATGGGCACTTGGGTTGTTTCCACATCTTTGCAATTGTGAATTGTGCTGCTATGAACATTCGAGTGCAGGTGTCTTTCTTATAGAGTATCATTTGTTCTTTTGGGTAGATGCCCAGTAATGGGATTGCTGGATCAAATGATAGTTCTACTTGTATCTCTTTGAGGTATCTCCATATTACTTTCCACAGAGGTGGTACTAGTTTGCAGTCCGAGCAGCAGTGTATGAGTGTTCCTATCTCTCTGCATCCACGCCAACTTTTATTGTTTTGGGACTTTTTGATAAAGGCCAGTCTCACTGGAGATAACTGATATCTCATTGTGGTTTTGATTTGCATTTCCCTGATGATTAGAGATGTTGAGCATTTTTTCATATGTTTCTTGGCCATTATTCTCTCTTCTTTTGAAAAGTTTCTGTTCATGTTCTTTGCCCACTTTTTGACAGGGTTGTTCGATTTTTTCTTGCTGATTTTCCTGAGTTCTAAATAGATTCTGGTTATCAGCCCTTTATCGGATGTGTAGCATGTGAAAATTTTCTCCCATTCTGTAGGTTGTCTGTTTGCTCTTGTGACAGATTCTTTGGCTGTGCAGAAGCATTTTAATTTGATCAGGTCGCATTTATTTATTTTTGTTGTTGTTGTGATTGCCTTTGGGGCCTTCTTCATAAATTCTTTGCCTGGCCAACAAATATGGAATACTGATTCTCCTACTCATTTTTTTACATAAAAGTCTCATAATAATGTATGTATTGCTTTCGTTTTACATTGCTTTAATGGTTTTATAGTATTTCACAATAAGAACTTATTATTATTAATTTTTAAAATTAACCTATTGTTGAACCTTTAGGTTGTTTTCAAAATTTTAAACAAATAATGCCAGTATAACTATTACTGTACAGAAATATTTGTGTAGACCTCATATTGTTTTCTCAAGAGAAAGCTTCTCTTTCTCCTGAGTCCTCTCTCTCAATGAACACCACCCTACCCACCCTCTTATCTAAGTGAGAAACCTGAAATTCAGCCTAGAGTCCATCACATTACTCATCCTACTCATGAGCCAGTCATCAATATCTATGATTTTTCTCTCTCACATTTCCCTCCTATTATGATCTTTCCCTATTGCTGAAGCCTTAGTGCAATTCCTTACATGTTCTTTCCTTGATTTCTAAAATATCCCATTACCTGACCTCCTGCTTTCTTGTGTCATTCTTAGCTAATCCATCCTCCAACTATGATGAAACATTCTTTCTAAAATGCAGATCTGATTGTTTTACCCCTTGCTTAAAATTCCCCCATCATAACTATGGTCTTAAGTTAAACTCCTTAGCACAAAGCCTTCAGACCATCATATTTCAGCAGCTTCGGTGGAATGGTGAAAAGTAGAATCCAGGAGATGGCAAGTTGAAGAATGAATAAAGGTTGAGAAAGTAACAACAAAATGTGTGGAATATTCTTTCAGCAGCTTGAGAAAGATTAGAAGGAAAATGGGAAGAAGAATAGAATAGGGGGAAATGTTGCTTTGTTTACATGGAAATAATTTAAGCTTAAGTATATTTATATGCTAAGAGAGAATAGCTGAAAGTGCCCAAAAGGGCGTGATTAAGGAGGAAATGGAATCCAGACATTAAGTTTTCTTGGATGAGAGGTGAGACAGCTCATGAAACTGAATTTGGACTCCCCAGTGTCATTTTAGTAAACAGCCATATTTAAAGAGAGTAACCATAAAAAAGTCTTAAGAAGATATTTCCTTCATTGAAACACAAAGCAAAGCTTATAAGATTTTAGCAGCCTACATTTACTTTAGAAGAATTTCCTGAATTAAGCATGGTACCACTCTGTCACACTGTCTAGGTTCCAACTATGGCACTTCCATTCATATTGCTGCATGAACTTGCCTCAGTTAACTAATCTGTGAAATGGAGAGAATAAAAGTATCTATCCCATAGGCTTATAAATTATATGATGTGTGAAATGATTTTAGCTTGGTGTTTGCACCAAATATAATATGTCCTAAATAAATGTTACTTACTATTAGCTATACTGGTAGGAATGGACTGAGTGAAGCAAATAACAGGTTAACGTGAGTATCCAGTTCCATTTTCTAATTAGATGAACTCTAGAATCAAAGTGGGACTACATAAATCTTCGGAGGCCAACCAAGTTGTAAGTTTTGAAGAAACCCACATATTTTCCAGGAAATCTTTATTGCATATCTACCATGAGACAAACAGCATACTAGGAACTGAGTATCTGTAGAACAACAAATAAAACAGACCCAGCCTCTGTCCTTGTAAAGCATGCAGAACAGAGACAGGTGTTAAACAAAGAATGACACTAGCAATATAAAATTATCTTTGTGATATGCACTATATAGAAAAAGTACTGGATGTATGGAGTCTCTTTCAAAATGAGACCTAATTTAGATTGAAGCGGCCAATGAGGCCTCCCTGAGGAAGTGGAATTTAAAAAGCCCTATACAGTAGGTAGGGATTACAAGGGTAAGGGGAATAGTGAATGTTCTAGATGAGCCATAATGTGGTCCCGGATTTGGTGAGTGGCCATGGTGATGGAGACAGAGGATATTGATAAGGTCTAGTTAATTCTTCCTCCAAGACTTAGTGATTCTCATTATACTTGAGTGGTAGAGATAGTAAGAAGTTGATGTATAGATTTCTGATGTTTCCATAGAGATAAAGACAAATAAAAGTTAAAGAATCAGGGCTTGTTCTTAGTGTTTTTAGGTTTGAAGGTTTTTGTTGGTATGGGATAAAAAATTTAGATTTGATTACATTGAAATTGATAAACTGAAGGGAGTTGGGGGCCTGTGCTAGAGGATATAAAGAAGAAAGAACTGACATTCAATGCCCACTGTCTGCCAGACGCAAGATGGAAGCCTCACATATATTTTCTTATTTCGTACTTAATCTAATACCCGATGAGAGAGTCGGGAGTTCTGGGGGAGCAAATGTGAAGAAGTGATCAAAGAAATAAGGGAATAACCAGAAGAGAACGATGGTGTGGAGGAAACCCCAAAAGGAAGAAGTTTTAAAAATGAGTATGTGGTCCAGGAGGTCAGAGCACTTTGCATTGTTTGTACTGTTTCATTTTGTCTCCCATATGCAATCAATGAGATTATAACCTCTAGTAGGCAACAATTGTGATATTTATCCATATATCCATTTTTTCATTGATCCAATAATCACGAAGGTACTACCACTATGTTCCAGTACTGTAACAGTCCCTGGCATGACCCAGCAGTGAATAAAATTCCAGCTCTCATGGACCTCACATTTTAGGAGGGAAAAACAAACAGTAACAAATAAAAAAGTGAACACATAATATGTCAGATGTTGATAAGTGTAGTGGGGAAAATAAAGCAGGATCAGAACAGAAGTTACCAGAGAGATTGGTCAGGGAACATCTGCCTGATTAATGGCATTTGGGTAAACACCTAAAAAAGTGAGGAAATGAATGATGTCGACATCTAGGGGAAGAGCATCCTATGCAGAAGGAACAGAAAGTGCAAAAAACCCTGAAATATGAAAGTCCTTGGCAGGAAACCAGTGAGGCTTTTAGAAAGGAAAAATGATGTGATCTGAATTATTTTTGCAAAGGATCTTTCTGGCCACAGTGTTGATATAATATCCTAGTGGGGCAAGGGCGGAAACAAGGAGACCATTTGGAAGCCTATTGTAACAGCCCAGGCAAGGGATTGGCAGGAGGGAGAATAAATGTGAGATAATGTGAGAAGGCCTCAACTCCATTGTTTTAGATGAAAGAATGTGTGTGAAAGTATTGTATACAGCACGGGTCTATTCAAATGCAAGAAGCCATGGTTATTGTCATTTTCATACATGCCCTTTCGCCCTTTATTTTAGACCCCATCTGGGTGGCATGGCTGTCTGATTGTTTGGTCTCCACTGAAATTAACAGCCACATTCCCTTTAAGAGTCATTTTCTCTCTGTAAGTGCACCAGACATTGCTTCTTGCCTTTCACTGTTTTTTCCTAGCACACATACCCAGGCACGCTATGTACTTCCCTCTGCCGATGCATTATTACTTTTGTGTTTTCCCTACAGTGTTTCTTCTGTTCTTGACATACCATTTTTTCTGCTTCCCTTCTTCCTGGAGGGCCTGGGTTATCTGTTTTCGTGCTTAATATTTTCTCTGTCCACCCATCTGTTTATTTTAGCTTGTTTCTTCCCTCCTCTCTGCTGGCCTCTTTATAGATTCCTCTGTTCAATAGTTTAAACTCCATGACACTGCTTTGTTTATCCTCTCAGCTTCCACAGTATATTATTCCCCATCTGCTGTAGAAAGAGCCCCAGTGCCCCACAAAGTTAACTAAGCCCCTCTTGTCTGAACAAGTTTTTCAGTCATGCATTCAAGTTTCTAATCTACCCTATCTTCCCTGATTATGAGTGTGACAATATTATTTCTAAGCAAGCCATGCACAATAGATCGCATCTTTTGTTCTTACTTCCTTTCAAATGCCTCAGATGTGATTTAATGGTCTGTTGCTTCAGAGGTAGGCAGTCTCAATATCAGCCAGTCAGCAAGTCTTTACTGAGTATTTGCTATGTGGCCAGCAGTGTGCTAAGGACTGTGGGAGACTCCAAAGCCATACAAGGCATTGTCAAAGGCTCAAGGATTTTTGGGATCTCGAAGTAGATGTAGCACTAACAAGTATTTTTCATGCACTTAATGCAAACCAGGAATTGTGAATAGAAACTATGAATACAACATGAATTTTAAAAAGAAAGAAGTCTATCCTTATGGAGCTCATAGTCTAGCAAGGGAGAAAGACACATGTTAAAAATTATTTACAGTTCAATCAAATATGTACAAAATGCTTTGGGAAAACAGAGGAGTGAAAGGGATTAGTTCTGCCTCGGGTAATTGTCGAAAGCTTCACAGAGACGGTGATATTTAAAAGGGAGTTTAATAAATTAGCGTTAATTAAGCAGAGAATTAATAATAAAAGCTAATATTTATTGGGTACTTATGAGGTTTCAAGCACTGCTATGTGTTTGTGAATTAGTTCGTTTAATCTTCACAATAACCCTATGAGGTATTTTTATTATTCCTATTTTACTGAGTAAGTAATTGACAAACAGAGAGGTTAAATAACTTGCTCAGGGTCACACAGCTAGGAAGATATCAAAGCCGAGTTTTGATTCCGAAGTGTAGCTCTAGAACTTGGGCCAATATGTACTATCCTCTGCTTTCCCTCATGAACAAAAAAGAAAAGGAAAGTGGCATTTCAAGCAAATTGGTATGTTTGCAAAGCATAGCATTCAAACATACTTGTAATACTATGCAGTCATGGGACCTTAAATCTAACACACAATCCCTGCATCAAGCAAGTAGTGACCTCTAAGTCTAAACTCGTTCTTTTGTTTAATAGGAATTCATGTAAAGGACAGAACTGAGAAGCAATAATGAGGAAAATAACTAGATTTTCTTGATCGGTCATAACAACATGATATAAAAAAGCAAGGGGGTAGACTGAGTAAACTGCTAAGAATTTCAGCTGGAGCATCAGGGATGGTTATTCCCAATTGTACAGGTGACTACAGGGGGTCTTTGCTTGCCAACACACCAGCTTGCTGCTCCTTGCCCCTTAGAAGCTGAAAAATGGCCTCAGAGGCCCTTGATCCTGCCCCCAGCATTGAGGATCTGGGGCCCTGGGGACAGCCCAGCATCCAGTTGATTTCCTCTTTATCACCACCGCATTTTGATTTCTGATTCATAATGACATAGGACTTACCATGCATGCTGCCATATTATGGAGCTACCTATTCTGTGAAGGAAACAGAAAGACAAAAGATTCTGAGGAAGAAGAGGGTAATCAAAAGCAGTGCTGGAAGGCTAAAGGGAAAGAATGAGATAAAAGAAGAAAAAGAGACCTGGCCTCCTGCAATGGGCGTGAAGGTTTCCTTCTAAAAGATGAGCCAGGGCCTTCTGCAGATGCTCCTGGCATATTCTACAGGTTCACCTGTGCTAGAGAAAAGAAACCAAGCAGTGATGTCTATAGGAGGCAGTTTTGTCTCCTCGCTGAGAGAACTGAAGTGACAGCGTGCACATTTGGCCCAGCTAAATGAGAAACGTGCTTCGTTCCCAGGCAGCATATAACAGAGACTTGAGAGTCTGCCAAGACTTATAAAGTCCCCCGAATGCTTCCCACTTCTGTTGATATATATGAGAATGAATTCTCATTCTCTTTGTGAAGCCAGGAATGTATTTCTAACGTCTTTGAATTTCTGGGTAAGAAAATGAATGGTTTAGGGGCACTAGTGATGTTTTCATCTCTTCTCCCTGCTGCTTCTACTAAGAAATGGACTGCTTCTCATAAGACTGGCAAGACAGTGTTGGCAGGACACCGGTCAGCCCAATCGAGTGCTTTATTATTTCAATTGAATTGTGAAAGGAAGGAGAAAAGTACTCAGATAAAACTGTAAAACCATATTAGATAGTATGGAGCATAAAGGGGAAGGCACAGAAAGAAAAATAGTGGAGGACTTGCCTAGCAACTTTCAGAAGAGAAAATAGAGAAATTTCACTAGAGAAATAGGCTGGGGACACTGTTAATATTCTCAATTGTCTGTATACCAACAAATTGCAGACGAAAATCATCCAACTGAACTTTAAAAACTAAACAGAATTTGGTAAAAATGATCCCTTAAATCTTGTGGGGATTTTCTGAGATGTGATTTCAGACTGGAACATGGCAATGGAAACGTGTATCTTGTTTGGAATAAATAGGTCTAATGGAAGGGCTGGGGGAGGAGCAATATCTGTCAGAAAGATGTACACGTGCATAGAAATTCACAAACCTGAAGGTGAGGCATGGAGAAAGCAGCAGGAGGGGAGTGGAATGAAAGAAAAACAGAAACGTTATCCTGGGACTACATCAGAGACTGTGTAACCCGATGGTTGATATGGACAGCAAGACAGAGGAGTGACAAAAGCCTTGACAGACTTCAGATGGAAATCCCACTCCACTAAACGTGAAACATTGGAAAAATTATTGAATTTCCTTGTTGGAAATTTAATCTTACAAAAGAGAGAGTGAAGCAATGAGGGGGCTTGTTGCTTCGGCTTATTTCTGGCTCCTTTTAAATATCTGCTTGAGGAAAATGGCAGCTAAAGGAATCTTGAAGGAAAGTAACCATTCCTTGTTAACTTAGAGTTCGCTAGGACAAGGAAAGGAGATCTGAGCTTAGATATTCAACTATCCCACTTTTAGTAAATCTAATTTCAGGAAGTTCAGAGAAAACAATAGATACAATCTCATAGTCAGCAGCTCTAAGCTGAAGATTGATCAAGAAGAATAAGAAGTTGACAAGCGGAAATTTGATGACCTAATGATTAAGTTTCCCAAGGAGTGAAAAAAAAGCTTTGCATTTAGAAAACTCTGTGTTCAATGCTCATATGAGAAAAGACAGATCACATTACCAATGATAACATACAAGAGTGGCATCAAGATTTCAGGATGGGCCAGACAGTGCAAAAGTCTCAAATGATCCTAGTTTGGCGAAAATATTAGGAAAAATAGAAATATCTTTTGTCTATTAAAAGTAAAAAGGAGAAAGCGTACCCACTACTTAGAGCAGGTAGTACACTGTTAACTTACAATTAGAGAGAACTGTTCTACTCCAGTTATCTTTCTAGAATCTCTATAGAGAATGCTCTTAGAACTGAAAAGTGTAGGAAAACAAATTTGAGAGTTATGGCTGAGTAGTACTCCATGGTATACATATACCACATTTTATCAATCCACTGATGTATTGACGGACACTTGAGTTGTTTCCACATCTTTACAATTGTGAATTGTGCGTTAAAGCCTAAGAAGGCTAAGGATATTGTATAAACACACGTAGCTTCATTAAATGCCTTTAAATACGAAGTGTCCAAATTGCTACTTTAAATTCTGAGCCCACCTCACGTATTAATATGCTCTCTGGCCAACCTACAACTTCATTTTCTGGATCATAGTTTGTTTCTGCCTTCCCATCTCAGCATATTCAAGCCGAGTCCTCAGTTATCAGAATTCTACTGAATTTAAACTCAAGACCCCCTTTTCTAACTGTCCAGTACTCCTCCTTACCTCCTATCTCAGAGAACATCATGTAGGATATCAAGAATAAATTGCATACTATGTTTTTTTTAAGATTTTGCATTCTGCTTTTTTTTATTTCAGCATATTATTGGGGTACAAATGTTTAGGTTACATATATTGCCTTTGCCCCACTCGAGTCAGAGCTTCAAGTGTGTCCATCCCCCAGACAGTACGCACCGCACCCATTATGTGTGTATATACCCATCCCTTCCCCCCCGCCCCTCCCCCCTGCCCAAAATCCAATAGATGTTATTCTTGTATGTGCATTTATGTGTTGATCAGTTAATACCAATTCGATGGTGAGTACATGTGGTGCTTGTCTTTCCATTCTTGGGATACCTCACTTAGTAGAATGCGTTCCAGCTCTATCC
>NW_012153062.1:2677117-2679577 GCF_000956105.1 Propithecus coquereli
CAATTCCAGGAGCCTCTTAGTTGAATCCTTGGTGTTTTCTAGATATAATATCATGTCATCAGCAAATAGTGAGAGTTTGATCTCTTCTGTTCCCATTCATATGCCTTTAATCCCACTCTCTTGCCTGATTGCTGTGGCCAGGACTTTCAGCACTATGTTGAATAAAAGTGGAGATAGTGGGCAACCTTGTCTGGTTCCAGTTCTAAGTGAGAATGCTTTCATTTTTCCCCATTCAGTATGATGTTGGCTGTGGGTTTGTCATAAATGGCTTGTATCATTTTTAGGTAAGCCCCATCTATGCCTATTTTGTTAAGCGCTCTTATCATAAAAGGGTGTTGAATTTTATCAAATGCTTTTTCTTTGTCTATTGAGAGAATCATATGATTTTTGTTTTTGCTTCTGTTTATGTGGTGAATTACATTTATAGATTTGCGTATGTTAAACCATCCCTGCATCTCTGGAATGAAGCCCACTTGGTCATGATGGATTATTTTCTTAAGAAGCACCTGGATTCGATTAGCTAGAATTTTCTTAGAATTTTTGCATCTATATTCAAAAGGGATATTGGTCCGTAGTTTTCCTTTTTTGTTGCGTCCTTTCCTGGTTTTGGTATCAGGGTTATGTTGGCTTCATAAAATGTGTTGGGGAGGAATCCGTCCTTCTCGATGTTGTGGAATAATTTCTGCAGGATAGGGACCAGTTCTTCTTTGTAGGTGTGGTAAAATTCGGGTGTGAAACCATCTGGTCCGGGACTTTTATTTTTTGGAATGTTTTTTATTGCTGTTTCAATTTCAGTCCTTGATATTGGTCTGTTCAGGAATTCTATTTCTTCCTGGTTGAGCCTAGGGGGGCTGTGTGTTTCTAAAAATTTGTCCATTTCCTCCACATTTTCCAGTTTGTGTGCATAAAGCTTTTTGTAATATTCATAAATTATATCTTGAAACTCCACGGCATCAGTTGTAACTTCTCCTTTTTTGTTCCTGATGTAGCTTATCAGGGATTTTTCTTCTCTGTTTTTCATTAGTTTAGCCAAAGACATGTCAATTCTGTTTATTTTTTCAAAAACCAACTTTTTGTTTTATTAATCTTCCATATAGTTTCCCTGTTGTCAATTTCATTTAATTCTGATTTGCTCTTATTAATTTCCCTTCTTCTGCTGGGTTTGGGGTCGGTCTGTTCTTCTTTTTCCAGTTCTTTGAGTCGATTCATTAGGTTGTCTGTTTGTGCTCTTTTTGATTTTTGGATATAGGCATTTATGAAAATAGACTTTCCTCTCAGGACTGCTTTGGCTGTATCCCACAGATTTTGGTAACTTGTGTCACCTTTGTCATTTAGTTCAAAGAATCTTTTGATTTCCATCTTTACTTCCTCGTTTATGAAGGAATCGTTCAGCAGAAGGTTGTTTAATTTCCATGAATTTCTGTAGAGATGAGAGTTTCTGTTGAGGTTGATTTCTGTTTTTATTCCACTGTGATCTGAGAAGATGCATGGTATGATTTCTGTTTTTTTAAATTTTTCGAGACATGCTTTGTGTCCTAGACTATGATCAATCTTAGAGAATGTCCCATGAGCTGATGAGAAGAACAGAGAAGTTCCTGTAAATGTCAGTCAGGCCCATGTGTTTTAGAGTTCTGTTTAAGTCCATTATTTCTTTGTTAATTTTCTGTTTGGAGGATCTGTCCTGTGCTGTCAGTGGGGTGTTGAAGTCTCCGACTATTATGGTGTTGCTGTCCATCAATTTGTTTAGATCAAGAGGAGTTTGCTTTATTAATCTGGGTGCACCTAAGTTGGGTGCATACATATTTAGAATTGTTATGTCTTCTTGTTGAACTGTACCCTTCACCATTATATAGTGACCCCCTTTGTCTTTCATTACTTTTGTTGATTTAAAAACCAAGTTGTCTGAGATCAAAACTGCCACCCCAGCCTTCTTTTCGCTTCCATTTGCTTGAAATATTGATTTCCACCCCTTTACCTTGAGTCTAAATGCATCCTTGCAGGTTAGATGTGTTTCCTGGAGACAGCAGATGCTTGGCTTCTATTTTTTTACCCATTCGGCCATCCTATGTCTCTTGAGAGAGGAGTTCAAGCCATTCACATTTATTGAGAGAACTGATAAGTGGGGTGCATTACAATTCATTCTGTTGGGTTTCATTTTGTTGCTTTGTTTTCTCTCTTGAGCCATTGTGGAATCTAGCCTTTGATCTTTAATTTTTGAGTGGTTTTGCATTCGAAAGTGTTTATCGTGCTGATCCTTGTGTGATTCTGTTTTGAGTTCTTCTTGGAGAGCTGGTCTTGTCTTGGTGAATTCCTTCAGTCTTTGCTTATCTGAGAATGTCTTTATTTCTCCTCCATATATGAAACTTAGGTTTTCAGGGTACAAGATTCTAGGCTGGGCATTATTCTGTTTCAGAAGAGTGAGAATGGGGCCCCAGTCTCTTCTTGCTTGTCGGGTTTCAG
>NW_012153062.1:2681503-2683528 GCF_000956105.1 Propithecus coquereli
GAGATGCAAGGGAGGGGGAAGTTAACCGCTCCACCTACCCTTGTTGCTGGTCTCCAAGCCTCTCGGGACCTTTCTCCTTCCAGTTCTCCTCCACAACGTCTTCCCGTGGAGTCTCCTGTAGTTTCAGGCACCCTTCCTTCCAACCCTCACTCGATCTATGTTTTTCTGCTAGTTTATTATTTTCACTTTCTTCTAAAATCTGTCTTTTTTGCAGAGACATTCTGACTGGCAGCTTTTCTCGTCAACCATCTTGGCTCCTCCCCGGGTTGTTTGATTTTTGAAAGTACTTTTATATGAGACCACTATAGCACACTGCTGAAAAATAAATGTTACTCCAGGTTCTTTAAAAAAGGAAAAGGTGTATGTGGTAGGGGGTAGGAGGGAAAAGATAGAAATAGACCAGAAAGATTGAGACCTAACCCCAGAGGAATTCAACAAAGATCATTAAACTTTTGACTTGGGAGCATTAGTAAAGAAAGAAGTTATTAAGAATTAGTATAAATTCAGTGAGAGCAAACCAAATTATCTAATTTCCTATTTAATAGATTTATTAGGCAAGGAATGAACATGGTTTAAAAATATGTGATGTTGGTAATGGTACAGATAAGGAAATAGTTAAGTGATTAAACAGGCACAGCCAAATAATTTAAATGTTGGCTCTCCCTAGGTTAGAAGTCATAGTGATTACCCATAGCACGTTGTCCTTGGTCCTGGCCTTTGAAGGACACTTATGCCTTTGAAAGGCACTTATTTACAGGAACCGTAGAAAGTACAAACTGTCCCCAATTTACGGAGTTCATCTTTCAATTTTTCAACTTTACAGTGGTGTGAAAGTGATGTGCATGCAGTAGAAAGCAGCACAATGTATGCTAATCAAATGTGAAGACTTGAAGCTGCAGAGAACAGTTAACGTGCCAGATAACTGTCACAGTTTGAAGATACTACAGTTGACTTTAAAAAATAGGCCAAAACTGAACATCATATTAATCACAATAAATTAAGTATGGAACTTCAGGGATGGGATCAGAGCCTTCTACCTCTTCACCGTTTGGCCCTAAACTTTATATCAGAGAAGAATATTGACTGGTCTATCTTTAATTAAAAAAAACCTTTTGATTATTACAAATAAGTAATTAATTGACAAAGATGGGATTCTTGGATTCTGTAATATTTTGCAATGTTAATTTCATGAACACCTACATTAAAATCAGACATATCCTCTGTAATTGAAAGGCTTTAGCATTGCTTCCTCCAAATACACATCCACACATCAATGTTTCCACTAATCAGGGATGGCTGTGACAGATTGCTCAACTTTTGTATGTCCACACCCCTGTGTGGAATAACGAATGTGGGTTCCCTAATCTCCACAGATGTGTGTCCAAGAGGGACTAGACTAGCCATATGTTCTTTACTGATTATATGCATCTTTGCACAAACTTCAAATACCGTGACATATACTCAAGGATATTCATAAGCTGGTAGTACTACCTGGAGGCTTTGGGTTTTAAACAAATGTCCCCGTTTTCAGCCAGATAGAATGATAATTCATTTTCTTTGATATTCTTTCCCAAAATGATTTAAAATAATTGTCATTCTTTTGTCTTCTTCCAGATAAAAAACAAATACAATTTTCTTAAAGAACTATGATGAATGAGGTGTGAATTTTTAACACCATGTGCTAATAACTTCTAGAGGCTCCAAGGATTGTGTTTTATTTGGTTTCACATTAAACAATGATGTTTTAATAAATGATAAAGCAAATATCCAATATAAAGCAAAAGACATATTTAATGCACACAGAATGTGGCCTTGTTCCTTCCAGTGAAACCTCTTAGGCACATACATTGTTTCTTTTGGATAAGGCTTATAAGCTTGATGACTGTCTAGGGAGTTTCCTGTTTAATCATCTTTTGAATATTTACTGGTGATTTCAGTCATTATGATCTGATTCAGTGAAACAGCTCTTTAGGCTTATTTATTTGCTAGCTTGAAAAAATTATTTTCTATCACACACAAATACCC
>NW_012153062.1:2683628-2685308 GCF_000956105.1 Propithecus coquereli
GTTTGGTTTTTTCACATAATCCCACGTTTCTTGTAGGCTTATTTCTTTTCTCTTAATTTTCTGCTCGATCTCTGTGACTGACTGATTTAATTGGAAGGAGTTGTCTTCAATCTCTGAGATTCTTTCTTCTGTTTGATCTACCCTGTTCTTGAGACTTTCCATGGTGTTTTGTAGTTCCCTGAATAAGTCCTTCATTTCCAGGAGATCGGTTTGATTTTTCTTTAATATTTCAATTTCTTTGAATTTTTCTTCCAAGTCCTGGATTTTTTTTGTGGTTTCTTTGTGTTGATCATCTATTTTTCCTTGCATATCATTGAGTTTTCTTACAATCCATGTTTGAAATTCTTCTGTCATTTTAGTGTTCTGAGTCTGGTTAATGTCAATGGCTGGGGGGCTGTTGTTCTTCTTTGGGGGTGTGCTTTCCATTTGATTTTTCATATTTCCAGAGTTCTTTTGCTGGTTGCTTTCCATCTGGATCAGTTGTTCCTTCTTACCTTTAGATTTTCTTTTGGATAATGACACGCCCTGTTTAGTCTCTGAGCCAGTAGGTGGTGTTAGTGGGTAAGATTCGACCACGCCCTTTATGATGAATCAGTAGATGCAGTAAAAGGGTGTGCAGGATGACCTCCCTGTCAGTAGGTGGCACTTGCTGGGAGGAGGGAGCTGCAGTGCTGTTTTTGGGTCCTGTAGCCAGCTCTTGTTCCTCTAGAGAGGCCCTCTTGTGCCTCGGGTGGTGGGTGGGGCCCTGAGACTTCCAGGTATGTCCTTGTTCTCCACCTCAGTGGGGGCAGGTCTGGGAGTGAGTCTGGGTGGGGCTCTGTAGGGTAAGCTTGCCCTCAGGCTCCACAACTGCTGTTAGCAGGGATCAAAGATCTGTTCTTTGCTTCTGTGCAAAGCTGCTGGGAGGCACTGAAATGAGTCCACTCAGCTGAAAGTCTGGGCTTGGGAGGTGAGGCTGTCCAAGACCTGCACTCTGGAGCAGGTCTCACTCCCCTCCAACCTCCCCCTCTCCGTGGCCTCTCCCAGGCCTCTGCCAGCAAACAGGACCTCAGGCCGATGGATCTCCCCTGGCTGTGACGTGGGCCAGGAGATTCCCTACCCAGGATCGCAGCCTGAGCTGGGTGCACAGCCCTCTTTTGGGAGAAGGGTTGCCGCTCAGGCACGCTGATCTGCCCCTGAAGGCGCACACTCCTCAGTAGGCATTTTAACAGATCTCCCTTCTGTGCCCCAGGGAACTGCGATTGTGACCTGGGTGTATGGGGTCTGGTTTGCTGGTCTGTCCCCTGGGCTCTGGAGATCAATCCCTGACCCTGCCAGGGGAAGGAGTGCTGGTCTCGAATCACCTACAGGGTGCCCAAACTGGATCGATTTCCGTCACCTCAGGATTTTCCCCGCTCTCCTGGAGTCCCCAGGAAAGCAGCATCTGGGAGGGCTGGCGGGTAGGGAGCTCGCAGTCTGAGTACCCCTCAGTCTGCTGTAGGGCCCCAAAAGGAAAGGTCCCGTTCCTTGGAGATGCCTCCGTGTGGTGGCTAAATTGTCTCTCTGGCCACCCACAGGTAGGCAAGGGGAAGGAGAGAATGGAGCAGTATGGTGTCTGCCGCTAGGCTCGGGTCTGTGCCCAGGGAGGTGCCCGGAGGGAGCTGGGAGCCTGGCGCTGAGTCCGCAAGAGGCCACTGCTCA
>NW_012153062.1:2687788-2709374 GCF_000956105.1 Propithecus coquereli
CTATGTGCCTACTACTATACTGTATGTTTAATGTGTAGATATACAAAAGATATATTTATTTCAACAAATATTTGAGTTCCCATCTATGTTTCAATAATCTACAGGAACAAAATACACCACATGAGTTACAAAGATGAATGAGCCTACTAGGAGACTGCAACATAGGAAGCCAAATGTAGAAAATATCTACAACATGAAATAAAATTTGCTAAATAGAAAATAACAATGAGTCAGCATAGCGGAGTGCTGATGATCACAGTATCTGAAGTCAGGCAGCGCTGGTCTGAATCCCTGCTTCATCATTTACTTAATTTTATACCTTAAATCTCACTCACCTCATTATCTATAAAATACATGAGATGTAAGTGAGAAAATGTTTAAAAACTATGGCATTGGCCTGAGGTATAGTAAGTACTCAAAAGTTATCTGTTACCATTAGTTTCACATAATAGACAAAATACCATAGGCCATCAGGAAGTAAAATAAGAAAGAGGATGTGATGGGGGAGGGGGGAGAGGAAAAGGAGGGGAAAAAAGGGAGATGGTAAGGGAAGAAATGAAAGAGGAAGAGAGAGAGATCATATCTTCACATTTGGTTAGGAAAGGAGAAAGAAGGTTTGAGGAAATCTTCATTGATTAGTGGCATTTGAGATGTCTTTAGATGATGCGTAGGATGTTTCAAAGGGGAGAGAGGAAGGAAGGGTATTTCAGACAAAGGACTCAACATAAAATTAGGCCTCAGATATGTCAATGGAAAAGCGTGTCCTCCAGTGTAGCTGAGGTGCACCGTGTTTGGAAGTAAGGAATAAGATAGAAAAAGCCATGTTGGCAGAAAGCCTTAAATGCCAGCCTGGTGAGCCTGTACTTAATTCAGTAGATTTTTGAGTAAGGTAGTGAGAAACTTAGTCTGTGCCTTACAGCCTAGATTAAGATGACAATATTGCGCAGGGTAGAGTGAGAAAGGAATAAGGTAAGGATGAAACTTATCAAGGAGGCTTTTACAACTGCAATAAAAATAATGAGAAATTAATTAATAATGGCTAAAGATGGTAGTAGACATGGAAAGAGAATTCAAAAGCTATTGCAGATCCAGAGCTCAGAAGACTTGACAAGAGATGTGATATTGGAGCAAGGATAAATTGGAGTGAAACATAACTATGGAATTCCAAACCTCCACGATTGAAAAAATACTAATGCTGTTCACAAAACTAAGGAAACATAAAAGAAGACCCAGTTTTGTTGTTGATGTTAAGTTCAGCAAGTGCTGAATTTGCAGTACCAATTCCTAGTGACAAATCTCATCATGAAGCTGATAAATGTAGATCCTGAGTTTGTGAGAGCAGTTCAGAATGGAGATATTGATTTAGACATCAAGAGCCCACCTACAAGGAGACTTCAGTAAAGTTGAAATTATAACTTCAATATGTTGAAAAGAAAATAGGGAAGACAGTATTGGAAGTTTTCTGTCATCTTACCACTTGAGAGATACATAAATGTGCTGTATAAAAATGTGAACTTTGTCTCAGTTTGAAAGTTCATGGTAATAAGCATATTGTCATTTAGAGCTCAAACAGGAAAAAAAAAAAGTAAAGAAGGGTAACCAAGGTCATGAAAAGAAGAGCAGAAAATAAAATACCAAAGAGAATATGGAAGGATGATTTTAAGTAAGAGTCAAACCTCCTTGAACATGGACCTTGAATTTAAACAAAAGACTCTCGTTTTAATAGTGAAAAAGAAAAGCAAAAATCTTGACAGCATACTAATTTGACAAACATTGTTACATTCTTCTGTTTTGTTTTATGAAGCAAAGTCTTTCTTACTGTTGATGAAACATCCTCTGTGTTTCACATATTAAACACATTTCCAATTAATATGAAGAACAAAGAGATATGTAACCACATGAAAGATCTTCAGTGGTGAATGAAGAAAATTCTAGTTCTTTAAAAGTAAAAGAGCATCTGATTTAACTATTGGATCAACCTAATTAATTAACATAAATTAGAATTTCTAAATAATGAAATATACTCTTCAAAACACGACAGGTGAGTGTGCTATCAAAGCTTTTTTCTAAATGAAAATCTAGAGTCCAAATACAGTGATATAAATGCATAGCATTCACACTTTTATTCCCCTCATTCTTAGCAATCTAAAGTTTTCTAGTGTAAGTGTGTTACCCTTTGTCGCTTTACATTACTTTTGAATCCTTCAAGGCCCAAAAGTGAGAAAAAGTAAGCTGCAACAACTCAAAAGGGTGTCATTTCTTTTTTGTGTCCACAGAAACACTGTTTTCAATTATACAGTAGAAAACCTATTGAATGCAATTAATTAGGTCTTGTATTTCCAAGTCAGGCATGCATATTGCCCATCTTTCAGAAGACAGCAATATTTAAGCTATAATTATCATGGAAAGCTTATACATAACTACGATACCCAAAGTCTCCTCTGTTAACATAATGCAACTCTATATAAAAACAGGGAAATGTGGACTGATGTTAGTTATTACATGGGAATGTTTTAAAAATGAACACCATGAGTAATTCAGTGCCTATCTTTTAGGAGGTAATAGGAAAAGCACTGCAGTACCTGGGAACATTTGGTGAATTGAGCAATGTCGAGCAAGTTGTGGCTATGATCGATGAAGAAATGTGTATCAACTGTGGCAAATGCTACATGACCTGTAATGACTCTGGCTACCAGGTAAGAATCCTGCTGGAATTAGGTTGCTGTGAGGCATGTTTCTTCTGGCTGTTGTGCCAGCAAGCTTCTTGTGTTGCTAAGTGTACAATTCAAACCAGATGTGCCAGGTATTGCTCTGCTGCAGGGGCATATCTTTCTGTCCTCTCACTCTTATAGTATAATATTTTTTAAAAAAGGGAAGTCATAACTTACACTGACTATGCCACTATTCAATGCACAGTATTATTTTAATATCATTTCATCACCCATAAAATTGGAGGGAGAAGTCCAATTGAAAACAGAAACTCGCACAAAATTATGGACATTAAGAGAGCATTACGCTTTAATACAGAGGGAAGGAGAAAGAACTACCATTCATTGCCATTATCCTGAAAGGACAGGATTCCTTCTGCCAAAAGAGAATTCTCTTCCATTCCATATTGACTGGGCTTTTACTATGGGAAGAAAGAAAAAGCACTTTCCCACCAACTAGTTGTACAGATTGGTCCCAGAAATTCCTTTGTAGCTGGAAAAGCCAACAAGATATATTCCTGCCTCAAGAAGTGAGCCGTAGGTACTTTCCAGCTCCTCAACCCTCAGCTGAGAGTCTGCCATGGGGCAAAAAAGAAAAATTGTGAATTCAACTCCTTCAATGTGGGATATTCTCTTGAAAACATATTCTATGAACTTCTCTTTGACTTCTAATTTGCTTCTTCATTTACCTCTCGTATAATCTGCTATTTTTAATAGTTTGACACAATTATGACCATTGAACTGGTTGAATTTTAGAAATGAATGATTAAATGATTATAAAAATACCTTTAAATGTAAGTTTTTCTTAAAGGCCTGATTCATTGTGAAAGTAAGAGAATTTTTGAAGATACGGAATTTAGAGAAAGCAAATTTTAAAATTTGCTGAAAACAACTAAACGATTAGAAATAGCTAGAAACTACATAGTATTATTTTCATTACATTTTTCAAACTATAAAAAGATATAATAAAGTAAGATAAGATCCTCCTAAGAAGCTATTAATGGAATTTTCTACATAAATAATAAAATGCCCCATATTTGAAAAGAGGTTTATTCGCCTTATTCAACCTGGGGCAGTCCCAAGTTGCTCATGGCAGAATGAATATACTAATGATAGACAAATTCTAGTTTTTAAAAAAAAAAAAAAAATCTCTTTTAAAAAAAATCTCTTCTTAATTTCACATTAGTTTTACAACAAATTTTTACCCAATTTATCACTTTTTTTCTAGTTGAAAGGTGTCTCTAACAGTTATTTTGAAAATGCTAATCATATCACATACACTTTCATTTCATCTTACTAATTAACTAATCAGAGTTAAGTCAAGAAGTCCTATAACTATCAAAGCATCAGAGTTCTAATATATCTTAAATCTTAGAACTTATGGCTCACACCTTGCAATTCTGACCTTGGTAAACATCAGTAAAAATGGTCTTATTAATGAGAAAAAAATCACAATTATGCATTTAAAAAGATTTAGAAAGTCTTTCTTTGGTTCTTCTGTCACAAAAGATAAAAAAAAAGAAAATCAAAATCTCCAACTGAATGTACAGTTTTATATGTTTGTAAGTTTGCAAATTTTCAAAGTGTAAAATCTCTAAACATAATATTGTTTGAGTTTTTATCAGTTGCTTCATTGGGTTTCTGTTTATATAAAAGGGTATATAAGGAAGAGAAATAGCTTTTACTCATCCAAATGGCAATCTGAAATGTTGTTTTATAAAACACAGCAATAACTTCTGTAAAAAAATTTCCTCATGGTTTGCTATAGCTATAGTTCTTGTTAAAATATATGGTTGTTTCCTTAAAGATCAGACATTTTCTATATATTAAGAAATCTATCATGATTTACTCTGAAAAGACCATTTTTGTTTTTATGTACATAAAAGAGGAAAGATATAATTACACATAGTTTCATTTGTGGGGGAATTTTTTAAACAACAACAAATGTATATATAGAGAGAGAATTGAAATGTAACATAGGTGTGAAACAGGAAAAAAATTAGAACCATGAAATTATTTGAAGATGTAGGATTTGCAGACCTGGCCTCAAGGAGTAACTTGTGGGGTTTGGGGGAACTTCACGTCCCTCATAATTTCTCTCAGTGCCTACCTAGTCACTTCAAATTAGTACAGTTTGAGTAAGAACATTGTTCTTGTTCTGCAAGTGAGACTGTCGGGCAAGACCCCTCTGCCTCTACCACCTACCCCCAACACAGCTGCCCTGAAGTCCATCCCAGGTAGAAATCCTATAGTTCCATTGAGGTATTGCATGTTGTTTTCACTATTGAAATGTTTCTCTTTAATGGGAAAATAGTCATTATATCTTTTTTTTTAATCCCAATCCTAAATTTTACACTGTATATTTTTATTGCTTATTCTAGATTGCTTCATGTTAAAAAGGAAGGAAGAGGGATGGGAGGGAAGGCAGGCAGGAAGGAAATTATTGAATTTCTCAAAATCCTGAGCAGTTTCGGAGCTGGAGCCCTGGCCCTGGTTCTCTTGGCTCAGTAGAGTCAGGGCCAGGACAGGATGCCAGGTGTTCTTGCTCTTCATTCAGGGATTTGTCTCCCTCGTGGTGGGACAATTACTAGAATCGTCTTGGAAATTCTCAAAATTCAAAGCTGACTCTTAAGCTAATTTTTTCCTACTGCTTTCTTCTGAGAACTGCATGTATTATTTGAAATCCAAACAAGTGCATTCATTGCCCCATCTGACAGTTAACACTTTTCCACTGTCAAGAACAAGGAGTGTGAGGAGGAAAAGGAAAATGTGTGAAAGCTCTCCGACATTCCCAGGTAGAAGACACCCAAGACCTGAGCTCTGCTCGGAACAAAGAAAACTGAAGATTTACTAGGTTATGAAATATTTTCCTCATACAATGAAGAAAAATAACTCTAAGGAATTTTAAACATTATGCTTCTAATTTAAAAGGATTTCTCTCTCTCTCTCCTCTTTCTCTTCTGCCAGCTCAACTGTTGCTATAGTTGTACCATAGTGCTGGACGTAGCTGTCTCAAAGTAAGCTCCATTGCAGTGGAGAAAAATGTTGAGGCTAACATGGGGGCATCCTTGACCTTTGTGGGCAGTGACATCATATCCTTTATTTCTGTTTGCAGGCTATACAGTTTGATCCAGAAACCCACCTGCCCACCATTACTGACGCTTGTACAGGCTGTACTCTGTGTCTCAGTGTCTGTCCTATTATCGACTGCATCAAAATGGTTTCCAGGACAACACCTTATGAACCAAAGAGAGGCTTACCCTTAGCTGTGAATCCAGTGTGTTAAGGTGATTTGTGAAGCAGTTGCTGTGAATTTTGATGTCACCTACATATGCTGATCTTTTAAAATTGTGACCTTTGTGTCCAGCTCATTTCAAATTAAAATGAAT
The DNA here is from genome assembly GCF_000956105.1 of Propithecus coquereli. Taxonomy (NCBI): domain Eukaryota; kingdom Metazoa; phylum Chordata; class Mammalia; order Primates; family Indriidae; genus Propithecus; species Propithecus coquereli. The sequence goes on from NW_012153062.1 coordinate 2,693,886, forward strand.
ATATAATTTCTAAATAAATTTCTAATTAAAATACATGATTTTTAAATCAATTTCTAAATTTAAGAAGATGTCTAATGCCAGTTATTATTCAACTAATGGTCATAAAATAGAATGATTCTTTTCTGAGGATAGCTGTTAAATAACTGTGTAGCAGTTAATTGGATGTTCACCATCAGTTGTCTATTGTGAAAAATTAACATTTTCCTGGTAATTAGTGTGGCAATTTCCAAATCACCCTATGCTGTGCTCCGTATTTGATTTCTAACTGTAAGTGAAATTAAGTATTTTGGAACAAAGTACACTTTGACACATAAGAAAATTTTTCTAGGGAAACATTTTACAATTAAAAATTGCCTTTAATTTTAATGCTGTTTCCAAGAAAATGTAATTAGCTCCATATAGTACAAATGAAGAAAGTCAAATAATTATTTGCTATGACAGAAAGCAAGCCTAAACTAGGGTTTGTAGAACTGTATTAAGTAAGGCCCCCCTTCACTAAAATAGCATCTTTTTGGTGCTGGACACTGAAAGTGAGAATATTTATTAACTAAATGCTGTTCACCACTCATGCCTGAGACAGGCATCCAAACTCTTCACCAATGAGCCAACATGACATTCTCCTTTAAATATTTAAACTATGTTCTTAACAAAATAAGACGTTAGGATGGAGCTCTGGTTAAAGGCACTCCTTTGCTGTGCACAGATCTGCTCTGTCTGCTTTTAATAGAAACCTTCATGATTATAGCAATTAATGTTTGAACAAAGCCCAAATTATACAGCACTGAGTCATATGCTTCATTATTCAAGAATGAAAAATATAGTATTGATTATATATATTAAATGTGCACAATCAATTTGACTACTCTCTATTTTAGTGTTTATGTTTAATCTTAAAAGTAATGGAATGAAAATGAAATATATATTTTCCGTTATTGCTAATATTTTTGTATTTCTCTATTTTCATAATCAGTAATAAAGTCATATAAATTCATTTATCTCTTTTATATGGCATATTTTAATATGAATCTATAAGTAAAGTAACAATCCGTGGCATATTTCTATGACAAATTCAAGATCTAGAAAAATAAAATGTTTTCTTATGTACTTTTAGAAATGCATATTTACCATGAAATCTGTATGATTTAATAATATCAAATAAAATTTCATAAATCCTTTTAAACATGGTCTTTTGCTGCCTCTTTTGAATATACAACTTCATGTCAACCATTCAGATTTTGAGGTAGAGCAGTTTTTGTTAGTTCTATGGGGAATTCCATCCAAATGGATATATAATGCTAGTTCAGATCTAATGAGGATGATGACAGTGTAGTTATTCAAATGTTTCACTTCCTGTTCCTCTTAACCAGCTTTACCTACTGAATTAGATTCTACTCTGCTAAAATACATCTTTTACCAAGAACAGGCCAGGTTTCTTACAGTGGCCCATGAGCAGGGGCAAATGGGAAATGGTGGCCTGCCGACCTTGGAGGTGCCAGCCTCACTGTAAGAAGCACACATGTCACTTAACATTACTCCTTAGATAGTTGCGTGATATTAATGACTCATATAAACTGACTCCCTTTGTTGCCTTGTCATGATGGGGAATTTTAACTTCTGGAGTTGGTAACACTTAAAAAAGAATTCCAGTTATCTAGGAAAGAAATTTTCCAGGGCTGCATGGATGCCATCATAATGTATTACCCTCTACCTCCATCCAATGAAAGTTTTTTAATCTGGGAGTTCAAGCCTTCTGGGAATATTATGAAAGATATCTCATGTATATATGCCTGAGTCCTCATCAAGATATTCACTGTCAGGGAGAAATACCCTTCATAGTGATTAAAGAAAAAAGCATGATATTTGTATCCTTTTCTGAGAAAAAGAGGACACAATGCTTTAGCTCTTTCCTTGAACTACTTTGGGGAACTGCAAGTGACCAGAGCCTCGAGTTAGGCCATGGCAATCCATGATTTTACACGAGTTTTTCCCTTACACGCATTTCTTTCTGTGTTCACTTTCTACTGTATACTAGGAAGTTTTTCTTATCCATGTTGTTTGTAGAAAATATAACTCAATTTTACATGTGTGGCTTGCAGAGAGACTCAGAATAAAGAATGAAAAATCACATTATTTCATCCAGCAAGACATTATAAGCCCTTGATCCTAAGACACATTCTCATGGATCCTTGCCTCCAAACGTGAATGGGGACGTAGGACCAGACCAGAGAGCCTGGTAGGCAGACATTTCCTACCTAATGTCTAAGAAGTTATAATAAATGTTCTACATATGTGATAGTTACTTTTATGTGTCAGTTGGCTGGGCCACAGTACCCAGATACTTGGTCAAACATTATTCTGGATGATTTTGTGAGGGTATTTTTGGATGAAATTTACATTTAAGTTAATGGACTCTGAGTAGATCAAGTTGCCCTCCATAACATGGGTGGGCCTCATCCTATCAGTGGAAGCCTGATTAGAACAAAGGGTGATGTCCCTCGAGCAAGAGGGAATTCTCCAGCAGACTGCCTTCAGATTTCATCTACAACACTGGCTCTTTATGGTTCTACATCAGACTGCCTTTGGACTCGAACTGTAAATCTTTCCCAAGTCTCCAGCCCACTGGCCTACCCTATCAAATTTTAGACTCATAACTTATGCAATAATTCCTTGTAATAATCAATTAAATTAATTAAATTAATCCTATCAGTTATGTTTCTGTGGACAATCCTGACTAATACAACATATATCGTCCCATCTGAATTTTATAATAATCAAAGGCAGTTACTATTGTTTTTCCCATTTAATAAATGAGGACATAGGTGCCTAAAGAGTCTGAGTCACTTGTTCCAAGTAACATAGCTAATTAGGTATGTTTCTAGGTCCCCTTCGTTATGTCTAATATGCTGTCTGCCTCCCCCTTTGGTTCCTCCAGTCATTTATTCATTCAACAAATATTTGTCAAACAACTAGCATGGACCCGGTACTGGACGAAGAGCTGATGATATGAATTCAAATGATGAATGCTCCCTGTCTTAGTCTTTTAGGGCTACTATAACAAAATACCATGAACTTTGTAGCTTACAAACAGCAAAAGTTTACTTCTCACAATTCTGGAGGCTAAGAATGCCAAGATCAAGATGACAACAGATTTGGTGTCTGGTGAAGGCCCACTTTCTGGTTCACAGAAGGAACCTTCTCTCTGTGTCCTCACATACTGGAAGGGACCAATGAGCTCCCTCAGGCCTGTTTATAAGGGCACCAATCTCATTAAGGAGGGCTCCACCCTCATGATCTAAAAAAAAAAAGCCCTATCTCCTAATTCTATCCTTTTGGAAATTAGAATTCCAGTATAACAAATTTTAGGGAGATGCACACATTTAGACCATGGTACTCTCTAACTTCAAGGTGTTTACAATCTACAGGGGAAACAGGCATGTAGTGACTTTATTAATACATTCCATGTGGTGAGTGCTAGGAAAGCATACTCTCATGACAAGGTGCCAATTAAGCCAAGTTTTGAGCTCATAAAATAATTTCTGAAAGAGGTAATGAGAGAAGAACATCTCAAGCAGAGAATATAAGAGAGAAATCACAGAGGTGTGAAAAGCCTGGAATGTTCAGAAAGCCACAAAAGCCTGGAATTAGCTAGGACAAAAGGAACATGTGGTAGGAGGTAAGGCAGACAGAAAGAGAGAGACACACACGCATAGGTTTGTATCATATTAGAATCCTTCAAGGAATCAGAATCAGCACTTTGTTCATACATTCATTCAAAAAAATTAAGTGCCCTCCTTATGCCAGGCACTTCCTAGTTGATGATGATTCAACTGTGAACAACACAAACATAGTTCTTGCCTTACTGTGCTTGCATCTTAGTCGGTGATACAAAAATCAAGCAAAATAACCAAAATTATAGTAATTGTTCTGGCAGTAACAGCAAGGGCCCAAGATGGAGATGAGGAGGGCACTTACTCATAGGATGGGGTAGGTAAGTCCTGATGGATGGGAAGAAGCCAACCACATAAAGAATAGAGAGGAGTGTGTTCCTGAAGTGAAACAGCAAGTGCATATGTCAAGAGATTGGAAAGAGCCTGAATTATTCAAATTACTAAAAAGGTAAACTGAAGTAAGGTAGTAAAAGACAATATCTAAAATCCATAGGAACCATGGACTAGATGCCGTCTCCAAGATGTTCTTTGAGATTTCTTCACCCTCTCCCACTCCAACAGTTACAATCACCTCTTCTGTATAGATAATGCCAACATCTGTACCTCCACGTTGGACTTCTATCCAAGTACCTGAGCACTTGCTGTATTTAAATATTTCCAGCTCAGATTCCAAAATCAAAATAGTTATTTCCCCTACATTTTTTGTTCCCTACCCACACCCAATGAGTTACTATATCTAACAATTTTACCCCTAAAACATTTCCCAAGGATTTCTCCAGTTTTCCATTGTACAAACTGCCATGATTCACTCCTCCGTTATATAGTATCCAGCTCTTGTAATAACATCTCACTCCCACTCATTCAAGCACTATCCTAGATTACTTGCTTTAATACATACCCCATCATATTCTTCCACCATTATAAAACCCTCAAGATTCCTCCATGTGTTAACAAATTAAAATGGAATTTAAGACCCTCCTAATAAGGCTCCCTGTTACCATTCCAACCGTATGTGACCTTGCATATCCCTGGGCTCAAAACAAAGTTGAAGGATAAGTACAATATTTGCAGTTTGATATCCTGCTGTCACTTAATCGTTTGTGACCTCAGACAACCAAACTTCAACTTCCTAATCTGTAAACATGGTATTAAAATAGTTGGTACCTCCTAATGCTATTGTGAGACTGAAACGAGATAGTGACTGTCATTGAATAAGTATTTCATTATCTTTTTTGCTTATTTAAAAACATCCTATAATGACACACTTCAAAAAACAATGTTTTGAATATAAATCATATTCTGTCTCTTCCCTTATATACTGTCATTTTAAGATTAAAATGTTTATACCAGAACTAGTTGTAAATTTCATCTGTCCCTTCATTAATAATGGGTTAAATAAAATCTTGAATATATGTTCACTTTTTAAAAAGTTTATATCACAGCTCATCTAATCAGGTTAGACTTTATAGCAAATAGAGAATTTCAATAAAAAACACTTGGTAACTAAGATGTTATCTAATATTGTCTTATCAAACCATCGAAGTTTCATCTTATATTAAATACTCGTGAGAGTTTTGCCACTTCAATAAAGTAACTTAAAAATTCATGCTGACTTAGTATAATGTCAAGAAAAAAGCATTATTTGTAGATACTAAGAATTTTTATGTAAATCATGTTTTTAATGCAGAACAAATTCTCCTAGCATTGTTCTAAAACTCCACTGACAAAAAAAAAAAAAGCCAAAATTGAAATGTCATAAAACATCTCATTCATTTAACCACACAGTAATTTGGTTAGGTAGGGGTCAATTGCCCCATTTCATACATGAAAAAAACAAAGTTCAAAAAGTTTGTGTGATTTGCTCAAGACCATACATTGCTGAGGGGAAAGTCTATATTTAAACCCAATATTCCATTCCCTCACTACACAGCCACAGTGCATATTCTCCATCTTCACTTAAGCCTCTCAAAACTTCGTACTGACATGAAATAGTTATTTATCTTACACACAAGATACTAGAATCTGGATCTGCCACTTGCTGGGCGAGTGAACGTGGATATGTTCACTAGACCATTGAGCCTCAATTTCTTCATCTACGAAATGGAGACGATAATAGCCACACACAACAAGTTACATGCAATTACTGTTACTACTGTTACTATTACTCATGAGCATAGAAATTCCAAATGCACTTTAAAAAGATACAAGGCTACTAACTAAAATCTACATTTTCTAGACTCAAAGTCAGATGATCATAGTAGTAACCGATAGTATGAGTTCCTAAGCTAACAATAGTCATAGCAACCTAGAAAAAAGATATTCCATACATAGAATGAGAAAGATTTTTTTTTAAAAAAAGAGTAAGATAACCAATTCTGTCAAAATAAAAGATCCTAGTAATAAAGCTTAACATATATATAATTGAGAAGGTAAATGTGATTATAATGATAATATTTATTTATATAATTATACATCAATATATAAGATATATAAATATACATATAAATCTAAATATATGAAATATATAAAAATATTAAATGATCTCATTTTACCTTCTCAATTCTATTAGCTGGCTATTTCTACATGTTTTTTTAAAAAGGAAATTCAAAGACAAAGCAGGTAAGTGATTTACATAAATTGGCATATTTAATTGGAACTGTATCTGGAGATGAAACTAAGTCACCTTGACTTTCAAGCAATGCCCTCTCTGTCAGATTATCTTGCTGAGCATTATATTTTTTGCTATAATACGTATATTTGGAAATACATTATTCACTTTTGTGTGGTCTTAGGTTACCAGTAAATGGGCTGGCAAAATCATGTAATAATATTGTCTGAAGGGTACTGCCCTTAGAAATGAGCTTATCACCTGCAGGATCTAGTCTACTTCTACCCTATGAAGTTAATCCAATTAACAGGAAAGCCATTAGACACACTATTCTCTACCCAAAGCTGTAACATTTTCTCTTACCCACAGATGCACACAATTCAGCAAACTGCCTTCAGAGTGAAAATTTGGACCAAATCCTTAACAGTTCCGGGAGGTTCCTGTAGTCTATAGCTCTCTCTTTCTTTAATTAATATTGTAGCATTAATTAATATGATACATCTCTTATTAATTAATACAGATTCTCTGTTAAATTTTAAAAATTCAGATGACATCCCTAAATTGAACAGTCCCATTAGCATTGGGAATATGCACAGTTTACTGTCCCTTTGAGTGCATTAGCCTTTCGTTGGCCAGTCAAGAGCATTTATAACTCCGATATTGTCTTTCATTGTATCCATATTTGCTATTCTTCCAATATGCACTATAAACTACTATGCCATAAAAGAATCCAAGTCATTTTGTCACTGGAAAATAATCTATAGTAGTGAGTCATATTGATTTATGAATTTGTACAGTTATTTATTTACAGAATTTATATAGTGCTTTTTCATATGCTGTATTCTGCAAGCACCAAGAGCCTCTGTGTGCTCCTGTCTTTCTGTGGTTCTGCCTTCTTTCTTCTACTACCATTGATGAATTCAAGTTTATACGCTGCTGGCAGTTTTCAAAGATTTGCATTAATCAACATATAGGTCAAGACCTCCTCTCTTACAGGTAATTTTCCTTTATGTGTTTCTACTGGAAATGAGATCTACCTGCCTATTAACAATGTTGGCTTATTCATCTTCCTGCCTTCTGTGGTATCCATCTTTATGGAACCTAGCTATGTGGTCAACAACAAAGCACAAATATACAAACGCACATATACACACACAAGTGTGCATGAACATACATGTATGTTAAAATGTTAGATGAGCGGAAAGGTTTTCTGCATATTTTTCTTGGAATTGTAAGAACTGAGTGGAAGATAAGAATCTTTCAATTCAATTTATGTCTTCAGACAACAATTCAAAGATGCTTCTTTCCTCGTCTTATGTTTTAAAAGAGCAAATTTTAAAAAAGCAAATTTTGAGTAAAATAGGTAGGAAGGGTTTAGGGATTTGGGACAGGACTGTAGAAAGCTAATGAATATTTTCTCCTTTTCTGTTTTGCAACATTTGGGAGACCACATCTTGCTTCTCCTTCTTATAGGCTGGGATGTTTTGATGAGATTTCAACCAACATATGTGGTTGGAGTAGGAGAAATAGTAATGACAGTTTATTTTCTCTTTTGAGACAATAAGCATGAGTAATTTTTATCACGTTCAAAAATCTCCCCAACAATTATGGCCAATAACAATGCCTTCAATTGTGATATAAATCTGAACTAACTCTTAAAACTTTTGAAATTTTCCTAAAGACAAGAATGTGGTATCTTTATGTTCTCCTCTGCTAAAGATGATAGGATTCCAAAGACCTAGCAAACCAAGAATACCATAGATAAAAACATCTGTATTAAAGATTAAAAAAAAGATTAAACATTCCAAACTCTTTCTTTTATCCCAACTTCTCTGAATTTCAAGCATATATATTAGAGTGCTTATTGGACAATGGATATCCAAATCAAGCCTAAACTCAGTATGTCTAAAGTCAACTCTATCTCCTCCTTAGTTCATATCTTCTCTGCCTCTACATATATAATAGTTTCACCCTTTTCCCAGTAGCTCAAGATGGATAATTAAATTTGCAATGAACTCTTCCTTTTCTTTCCTGCCCCATATCCATCAGGATGCCTGATTTCAAGTGACAGAAAACCAACTCAAACTGGTTTTGAAAAAGAAAAAAGAATTTTATTTCCTCACATAACTAAAAAGCTGAGGAGTATAGTTCACTAAAGTTTTTACTGAATTCAGAGTTTCAAACAGTGGCGTCATCAGAACTCAGTTTCCCTTCATCTCTCTCTCTGTCCTGCTTTGTGTAGCTTTATTTTCAGGCCACATGTAACCCCTGGAGCTTTGAGTTCACATTATCTTTATTGTTCTGTATGGCAAAAAGAATAATGCCTTTCTTCCCCAGGTTGCCTTGTGTCATCCCTGGGACCTTTGAATATATTATACTACATAGCAAGAACAAGTTAAGTTTGCAAATCGTTCAAGTCGCTAATCAGCTTACCTTAAAAAATAAGGATATTATCCTAGATTATCTAGGTGGGCCAAATGTAATCCCAAGAGTCCTTTTAAGTGAAAGAAGGGTGCAGAAGAGAGATGATATGAGACAGATTCAACTAGCCATTTCTGGCTTTGAAAATGAAAGGGGGTCACACGTCAAGAAATGCTAGCAGCCTCTAGAAGATGAAAAAAGCAAGAAAATGGGTTCTTCTCTAGTAACTCTAGAAAGGAATGTAGTGCCATGATCCAATGAGACCCATTTTGGACTCTGACCTCCAGCACTGTGAGATAATAAACATTTGTGTGGCTTTAAGCTACTTAGTTTGTGGTAATTTGTTATAACAGCAATATGAAACATATACATTCTACAAGGATCAAGAAACTTCTGTGGCTGCTTGTCTTCAGCATTCCTGCTCTTATCAAATTTGAGTGAATGGATGATGAATGGATCAAAGAAAGAAAAAAATCAATTGCAACTTGCCCCACTGCTTTCCTCTCGTCATCTGCCAATTCCTATCAATTCTACCTTTGCAATTGTGTCTCTATGTCTATTTCTATACTCACCGCCCTATTTCAGGGCCTTATCAGGGGATTAAAGGGGAACATTTCAAAGGTCCATTCTACTTCTATATTTCTAGCATCTAGTATCTAAGATGTGAAGAAGAAAATGTCTAAAGAAGTTATTTACGTCACCTTAGAATCAAAACTAAGCATTCATGTGTGCCCAAGAAATTAATAGAGTCCATGAATATGGGAGATGAGACATCACAAAAAGTAGATATTTTCAAAAAGAAATTTAATTTGATTTTTGTTTTATGTGTTAATTTTTTTTCTAATACACTTCTTTTATTAAAATATAACACATACAGAAAAGCACACAAATCATGGTTCAGTTTGATGAAGCACCACAAAAAGAACACACTCATTTAGCCACCACCCAAATCAAGAAATCTCTCTGCATTTCTGAAACCCTCCTAGGACTTCTTCCTTTCTGTGCAAAGATAATCACTGTCCTGATTTCTTACACCACGCTAATTTTGCCTATTTTTAACGTTTATACAAATGAAACCATATGGTATGCATTTTTTTGTGACTAGTTTCTTTCAATCAATTTTACCCTTGAAAGAGTCATTTATGTCATCGCATGTGATGGTAATTTTGTCATTTTCATTGCTATGTAGTATTCTATTGTGTGAGTATCTCATAATTTTGTGTCTATATTATTATTGAAGAAAATGTAGGTTGTTGGTAGGTTTTTTTTTTTACAAGTACAAATAATGCTGCTATAAAAATTCATGTGTGCTTCTTTTGATACAAAAATGTATGCATTTCACTGGATAAACCAGGAGTGGAATTGATGAATCACAGAAATTGTGCAGGTTTAGTTTTATTTGTGCTACAAACATGTTTTCTGAAATGGGTATAGCAATTTTTACCTCACCAATAGCATTTATGTTGCTTCACATCCTTACTAACATTTTATATTGTGAAAAAGTATATATTTTTTAGTCATTCTGATGGGCATTTACTGACAAATATTTTATAAACAGGAAAAAAAAAGCACTAATAATAAAGGAAATTCTTGATAATGATTGCATTAAATTAAGAATTTCCTTGCATCAAAAGACACTATTAAGAGAATAAACAGATAAATCACATAGTGAGAAAATACATTTTCAATACATATAACTAACAAAGGACTCATACCCAGAACATAAAAATAACCACTACATACAAAAAAAAAAAAAGATAAACCAGCACCAATTGAACAAATAGACAAATGACATGAATAAGCGCTACACAAAAGAAAATATTTAAATGATCAATAAATGTATAAAAAGATGCTTAACTTCACTGGACATATAGGTAAAAAATATAAAACACTATGATTTCAGAATCCAAATCTTGAATAACATGCAACTCCACTCACTAAATAGAATAAAAAATCTGAAAAAAATTATAGCAAAGAGAAAATTCTTAATCTGCCTTGCCCCAAACCAGATTGTATAATTGGATAGTTAATAAAATTTAGCCCACTAGTTTCAAGCTAAGGAAAATGAGAAATGAAGTACCCTTAATCTTTATGTATTGTAATGGATTTATTTATTTAGGAAAGAAAGTTTATTAATTTCTGCATCAAGTGATGTTTTAATGAATGGATGACAGTCAATTTCAAAGAGTTTTGAAGATACCATCTATTATGGTCTCAATGTTGGTGTCTCCCCAAAATTCATAAATTGAAATCCTATCCCCCAAGTTGATAGTATTAGGAAGTGAGGCCTTTTAGGAGATTCTTAGATTATGAGAGCTCTGCTCTGGCCCAAGGGAGCTTGTTCACCCCTTCCACCATGTGAAGACACAGTAAGAAGACATTATCTAAGAACAAGCAAACAGGGCCTCACTAGACACTGAATCTGCTGGCAACTTGATCTTGGATCTCCCAGCCTGTAGAATTGTGAGGAATAAATTTCTGTTGTTTATAAGCCACCCAGTCTATGTTATTTTGTTATAGCTGCCTAAATGAACCAAGATACCCTCCTTAAAGAAGATGTTCATGATCATATACAAACCCACGTGGAACTTTTCAGGAAGTTGAAAATTTAAGATGGCTTTTTTGGTACAGTAACCATAAAAAAAATACTTTACGTATTACTATTAAGTCAACCATTTTTACACACAGCCAAAAGGTGTTTACAAATCAACACTCTTTATCACCATGATTTAAATAGCAGGGATAGTTCCACATTCATCAAATAATACTTAATAAGAAATTTCAGATGGCAGGGCTGTCCAAATTATCATAATATTATTGGGCTACATGTATATACATTTAGCTGGGAAACTGTAGATTCTTTTGGTTGCACGGAAGAGAGACTCACTAAGATTATCTTATATCACAGGGTATGGTGAAGGGTATGGCAGCACAAAGTCTAATTAGGGTGCTGTTACATCCACTCAAGCAAGACATTTTGAGTGCCTGAACTAATAAGGCAATAGTAGTGGGATTAGGGAAGAGGGAATAGATTGAAGAAATATTTAGCAATAGAGTTGAGGAAAACAATATGTATTTATTAAGAACTTAGTAGATACCAGCCACTGGGAAAGATAATGGGAAAATGCTAGAAATATAATGTCATACACTTCTGATAAAATGTTGAACATGTTATTACAGAAGTACAGATAAAAGCATTTTTATATCCACCTGGGGAAGACAAAGGATGCTCTGTAGAGAATATATGCCATGGGATCTACATCTTGTGGAGTAGTGATGTACTATAGTGGTTCAGAATGCAGACTCTGGAATCAAACTCCCTGTTTTGAATGCTGACTCCTTCTCTTAGCTGTGTCTTCTTGTGGAAAGTACTTAATAATCTAAACCTCAGTTTTCTAGGTTGCAAACAGAAGCAGGAAGGAGATTATTGATAACAGCTAACATTTAAACAGCAGACCACATGTCGGGTACTATTCCAAATACTGTACATCCAATAATTCTTTTAGCCATCACAACAATCTTACGAAGTAGGTACTATTATTAACCCCAATCTAGAGATGAGAAAACTGAGGTACTGACATACTAAATAAATTTCACAGGCCACACTGCTGGCCAATGGCAGAGCTAATATTTGAACCCATACAGTCCAGCTTCTGAATTCATGCTGTTGAACAATATACCACTCTCTCAAGGATCAACCACTCAGCATTATGGTAAGGTCTAAAAGAGATAACACATGTAAAGTGCTTAACACAGTGACCACATGTGGAGAGTGCTTATTAAGTGTTAGCTTAATAATACTAATATTACAGAGTAAAAGTAAATATTAATAAACATTAACTATTCATATTGGTGCCCCTGCATGGCAGGATCTGCTGGCTGGACATTATAAAGAGAACGAAGGAAGACAAAAGACAGTTGTCCTAAAACGTGAGGCCAGGACCTCCATTTCCAGCCTCTCCGATTGCGGGTGGTGGGCTTGGCTATGCTCATGGCAGGGCTTCATGTCGTGGAGCCTTTGAACTGAAAAGATAGGAGGGCATGGATTCATTCAATCAATAATCATTTTTCAAGGACCAGCATTAGGTTAGGCCTTGGCCCAAATTTCACTGGGGATACAAAACTGGAATAATATCTTCGAAATAAGAATGGCGGCTGAGAGCTCAGGTTTTAGAGACAGAGTTTCCAGGTTTGAATCCCAGCTCTACCACACAGTAGCTTGATACTTTGGGCAAGTCCCCTGACCTCTTTGTGGCTTGCTTTCCTCATCTCTAAAATGGAGAAAAGAGTAAACAGATCTCACAGGGTTGTGTGAAGAGGAAGAGAGGTCATTAATACACACAGGCCAAGGGTAGGGGCTCCATAAGTGTGCCCTCTGCTTACTCCCCACTCTCCACTCCATCCCACGTAAGGACCTGAACTTAAATCCTTGCCATCTCTCATCAGTACTACAGCAATGGTCCAACAAAGTGCTCTGAAATTTGTTTTTCCTTTTGTTTCATAGAATTTCTAAAAATAAATATTATACAGAAATCTAATATATAAAACACTTCCATGCCTTAGCATGTGCTATTTCCTCATTTTGTATTGTTCTTCATCATCTCACGCTTGGAGAAAATTTCTTTTCTTTCCTCAAATGCTACCTCAAGTAGCTGAGGCATCTTCTCTGAGGGCATCTCCAACTGCAGAAATTAATCATTCTTTTCTGGAAATATCTCTGCTCCTTATGCATCTGCCTATTAGTGCATCAGGTTCCCAGTGACTGTCACATTCATCTTTGCATTCCCAGAGCCACGTGCAGGGCCTGGCATATAGTAGGCTGGATACACAATAAATTATTCTTTATAACAGCCTTATTGAGATATAATTCAAATAACAGCCATTTATAGTGTACAATTCAATGGTTTTTAGTACATTTACAGTTATACATCCAACACCATAATCAATTTTTATGGCATCAAAAAAGAAATCCAGTCCCATTAACAGTAACTTTCCACTCCTCTCTGCCCAACCACAGGGAAACACTTATCTACTTCCTATCTCTATGGATTTGCCTGTTCTGGACATTTCATATAAAGAGAATCATGCAATATGCAATATGTGATCTTTGTGACTGACTTGCTTTGCTTAGCATAATGTTTTCAAGATTTCATTCATGTAGTAGCATGTATTAATACTTCATTTCTTTCTATGGCTGCATAATATCCCATTGTATGGACATAACATTTTATTTATCCATTTACTGATGGACATTTGGGTTGTTTTCACTTTTTGGCTACTATGAATAAAGCTTCCATGAGCATTGATACACAAATGTTGTTGTGGATATTTGTTTTCATTTCTCTTGAATAAATACCTAGGAGTGAAATTGCTGGGTCATGTGATAACTCTATGTCTTCCTTTTAAGAAAGTCCCACTGTTTTCCAAAGCAGCTATACCATTTTACATTCCCACAACAATGTATGAGGGTTATAATTTCCCCACATCCTTGCCAACATTTAGTATTATCTGTCCTTTGGATTATAATCATCCTAGTGCTGTGAGGTCATATCTCATTATGGTTTTGGTTTTCATTTTCATGATAGCCTATGATGTTGAACATCTTTTCAAGTTCATGTATTGGCTATTTCTATATCTTCTTTGGAAAAATGTCTAGTCAGATACTCTGCTTATTTTTTTATTTTTATATATTTACGGCAGTTTTTTCATATGGATATAGTGCATAGTGGTGAAGTCTGGGCTTTCAGTGTAACCATCATCCATTAACTAATTTTTCATCTCACATCCCCCTCCCACCCTCCCACTCTCTCACCCTTCTGTGTCTCCAATGTCTATAATTCCACTCTCTATGACCATGTGTACACATAATTTAGCTCCCACTTATAAGTGAAAACATGCAGTATTTGACCTTCTGTTTCTGAGTTATTTCACGTAAGTTAATAGACTCCAGTTCCACCATGTTGCTACAAAAGACATGATTTCATTCTTTTTATGGCTCAGTAGTATTCCATGGTGTGTGTGTGTGTTTACAGCATTTCCTTCAACCAATCATATGTTGATGGACACTTAGGTTAATTCTATAACTTTACTATTACGAATAGGGCTGGATAAACACACAAGTGCGGGTATCTTTCTGATAGAATGATTTCTTTTCCTTTGGGTAGATATTCAGGAGCAGGATTGCTGGATCCAATGGTAGTTCTATTTTTAGTTCTTTGAGGAATCTCCACACTGTTTCCATAGAGGTTGTCCTAATTTACATTCATTGTGGTTTTAATGTGAATTTCTCTGATGATTTAGTCTGTTCATGTTCTGTGCCCACTTTTTCATGGGGTTACTTGGCGTTTTGTTGTTGTTGAGTTGTTTGAGTTCTTTATACATGTTGGATATTAGTCCTTCATTGGATGCATAGAGAATAAACAGGCCGTGTCATTATCCAAATGAAAATCTAAAGGCAAGAAGGAACAGCTGATCCAGATAGGAAAGAACCAGCAAAAGAACTCTGGAAGTATGAAGATTGAAACAGAAAGCACACCCCCAAAGAGGAACAACAGCTCCCCAGCAATGGAAATTAACCAAACTCAGATCATTAAAATGACAGAAGAAGAATTTCAAACATGGATTGTAAGAAAACTGAATGATATGCAAGAAAAAATGGATGAGCAACACAAAGAAAACACAAAAAAAATCCAGGACATGGAAGAAAAATTCACTAAAGAAATTGAAATATTAAAGAAAACTCAAACCGATCTCCTGGAAATAAAGGACTTATACAGGGAACTACAAAACACC
>NW_012153062.1:2712899-2758700 GCF_000956105.1 Propithecus coquereli
AACCAAATCAAAGACTCAATTCCCTTCACAATAGCAACAAAGAAAATAAAGTATCTAGGAATATATTTAACTAAGGAGGTAAAAGACCTCTATAGTGAGAACTATGAAACATTCAGGAAGGAAATAGCAGAGGATGTAAACGGGTGGAAAACCATACCGTGCTCATGGGTCAGCAGAATCAACATCATTAAGATGTCTATACTACCCAAAGTGATCTATAGAATCAATGAAATCCCTGTTAAAATACCAACATCATTGTTCACAGATGTAGAAAAATTAATTTTACACTTTGTATGGAACCAGAGAAGACCCTGCATAGCAAAAACAATTCTAGGCAATATAAATAAAATGGGAGGTTTCAACTTACCAGACTTCAAACTTTATCATAAGGCTGTAGTAATCAAAAAAGCTTGGTACTGGCACAGAAATAGAGCCATTGACCAGTGGAACAGAACTGAGAACCCAGATATAAAACCATCCTCATATAGCCACGTAATCTTTGACAAAGCAGACAAAAACATACACTGGGGAAAAGAATCCTTATTCAATAAATGGTGCTGGGAAAACTGGATAGCCACATGTAGAAGACTAAAGCAGGATCCACACCTTTCACCTCTCACAAAAATCAACTCACGCTGGGTAACAGATTTAAACCTAAGGAATGAAACTACTAGAATTCTAGAGGAAGATGTTGGAAATATTCTTCTAGACATTGGCTTAGGCAAAGAATTTATGAAGAAGACCCCAAAGGCAATCACAGCAACAACAAAAATAAATAAATGGGACCTGATCAAATTAAAAAGCTTCTGCACAGCCAAAGAAATTGTCACAATGGCAAACAGACAGCCTACAGAGTGGGAGAAAATTTTTGCATGCTGCAAATCTGATAAAGGACTGATAAGCAGAATCTACTTAGAACTCAGGAAAATCAACAAGAAAAAATCAAACGACCCTATCAAAAAGGGGGCAAAGGACATGAACAGAAACTTTTCAAAAGAAGACAGAATAATGGTCAAAAAACATATGAAAAAATGCTCAACATCTCTAATCATCAGGGAAATGCAAATTAAAACCACGATGAGATATCACTTATCTCCAGTGAGACTGGCCTTTATCAAAAAGTCCCAAAACAATAAATGTTGGCGTGGATGCGGAGAGATAGGAACACTCATGCACTGTTGGTAGGACTGCAAACTAGTGCAACCTCTGCGGAAAGCAATATGGAAATGCCTTAAAGAGATACAAGTAGAGCTTCCATTTGATCCAGCAATCCCATTACTGGGCATCTACCCAAAAGAACAAAAGTTGCTCTATGAAAAAGACACCTGCACCCGAATGTTTATAGCAGCACAATTCACAATTGCAAAGATGTGGAAACAACCCAAGTGTCCATCAATATATGAGTGGCTTAATAAAATGTGGTATATGTATACCATGGAGTACTATTCAGCTTTAAGAAACAATGGTGATATAGCACCTCTTGTATACTCCTGGGTAGAGCTGGAACGCATTCTACTAAGTGAGGTATCCCAAGAATGGAAAGACAAGCACCACATGTACTCACCATCAAATTGGTATTAACTGATCAACACATAAATGCACATATAAGAATAACATCTATTGGATGTTGGGCAGGGGGAGGGGGGAGGAGGGAGAAGGGGACGGGTAAATGCATACACAAAGAGTGCAATGCACACCACCTGAAGGATGGACATAGTTGAAACTTGGACTTGGGAGGGGAGGGGCAAGGGCAACATAGGTAACCTAAACATCTGTACCCACATAATACGCTGAGATAAAAAAAAATTTTTTTTCAATTAAACTGCATATTACCTGGCCCCTGCCTTCAGGAATGCATAGCTCTGTGATGGACACTGGTAGTTATATGAGAAAATGACAGTGCAACATAGCAAACTGTGAGCCCAGAATTGCACAAGAGCCAGCTGGGAACGTCTTCTAGGTTTCTAGATATTGAACATAGAGTAACCACAAACAATGGTTGTTTCTTCTTATGAGATATAATTAAAAGTGACACCTGTGCAACACAATGAGACTCTGTCTCAAAAAAAAAAAAAAGTGACACCTGCATAATACCCGAATTTCTAGAGGGCACTAGTTTTTCCACTCATACGCAATTCTCAACAGTTAATAGTCACCAAGAATAACAGCACAGAGAAAGAGATACCTCAGTTTACAATGAAGAAAATCTTAAGTATGATTAAAAAAATAGCTAAGAAACTGAGGCAGGTCTCTCTTAAATTACAACTTCCATTATCCTTGCCATAGTTAAATTGGTCTATTAAAAATTGTAAGTATAAAACCACCACATTGCCCTTTTCTACACTGCTGTCTTGTTTTCCATTCTAAATCTCGATGCCTGGCTTCTCTGCAGATATTGATCAAATCATCAAACTCAACTAGCGAGAAGGGCCTGTAGTACCTGCCCTCGGATGTCTGACGGGGGTGTCACAGAGGCTGTGGGGATGGCATAGACATAGAGAATGAGCTGAGCTTTCTAATCATAGTGTCATGTCAGTGTCTGAGCTGAGCTTTGAACTTGATATTTCTAAGATGATAAAGAAAACATTGACATGAAATGATATTATTCATCAAAATATTGCTATTTATCTCTACATTACAATAAATTAACAAGATACTGGAATCATTTTTTTCCTTAAACTGACAGTATGTTTATGGGCAGGCACAAACACACAGACACAGTGTCCTATAATTATGACTTTCCAGCAACAAAACCAATCAGCGCAATAATTCTTATTCATTGAATAATATAGACATTTGTAAGTCTTCTAGTATTTCAGACCTAAAATGTTCTTCTGTTACACAAAGAAATGTACTGGGGGAGATCATTTGCTTTAATGTGGAACAGCACTTTCCTGATGACCTGTGGAGGTGAGTTTCCCCTGCCAGCATCTGGCTACCTGGCAGCCTCCATAGGCAGCTGGGAAAGAAACTTCAGAGTTGTTTCTGGGTCTTCCACATAATTAGCCTGTTTATTGGCCATCTGGGTGGCTTTGATTTCACCAACACCATCTTTGTCTTTCTGAAGATTTTCTGTGTGCCTTTTCCTTTGGGACTAAAATCATTAATAAGTCCTTCCTTAGTAAGGGACACTAGCTTCTTTAATGTGTCTGGCAACTCTCTGGCCCCCTGGATCCATCTCATTATGAAGCACCCTACAGACCAAAGAAGGGCGGTGTTTATTTGATTATGCTGTCATCAAATTAACAGGCCTCATTAGAAGGAAATTACAGATTTGGGGCTCCCTAATACAATAGATTCTTAGAAAACCTCATCCAAAGAATTACAAAGCATTCTTAAGGAGAACTATTGCAAAAAGAGCTGAATTTTAGCAAGGCCTGTTCAGATGGGGAGAGATGCTGACCTATCAGTGCTGTGCTAATCAAATAATGTCAGTATGAATTTTAACCTAATTTGAATATCCTCAGGACTCACCAGCCTGTGTGGACCAGTGAGGTCACATTAACATCATGAAATTTATTAATTTATAATTAACCCTCACCTGCAAGCCTACTTATGTCAGCTCTTTTTTCAGAACACCTCTTTCCCCATTTCCAACAACAAAAGGATTACCATGGGTCTCCAAGGAATCGTGTGTGTTCTGCCATCTGCCTGTGTCCTGGTGAGCTGGTCCTAGGGACACCAGTGCTCTATCACTCTAAACCTGGGATCCTGCTGCTCTGCGTTAATGTTCCATTGTTAACATCCTCTTGTTCATACCCTGCCAGTCCCCAGAGTCACCAAAACTCTCAATCCTCTTAGCGCTACGTCACCTCTCCTGTTGGGTGAAAAGAAGAAAAGCCGCCCCCACTCCTTGTATTATCTTCTGTTAAAGGAGTCCAGTGAGGTGGTCCTAATGTTTACAGGGCCTGGGGCAAGAACACAAATGGAGCCCTTTGCCCAGCCTAAATCTTTCTCTTCCCACTCTCTCTATCCCCATCTGTGAATGGCCTCAGACACACACATAGACGTCTTATCCCAAATGTTAAGGCCTGTTAAAAAAAACTCTTATTTTCCTCCAAAGAGTTTGTCCCTCTGGCCTAGGGTTGTGTACACTGCATGGTTGGGTCTGTCCCCAGGAAGGGGACCTGGGGAAAAGCCCCGTGCAAGAACTAGAAGTGCTGCCGGGCTGTTGGGGATTCTGGGTTCCTGAAGCATGGTCCTGCGGGTCTACACTTGCTAGAACATCTGAAAATCTTAGGTCTAGAGAAGGCATCCTCTTACAGTAATGTAACAATGACACACAGTCATTTGCTTAATTTTTTGTGTGTGAATATTTCATGTGAGATAATGGCTGCTGTCAGAAATGTTCATTTTTGGGAAGGCAGTGGTATGTACTGCAGTGGCTTCCAAACATTTTTTTTCACATGAGTTCCTGTCTAGGATCTTAAAGGATAAAACAGATAAAAGTGGAGTTTCTCTGGTTAAAACAGGGCAAGAATGAAGGCCCTAAGTGCCTTCATTTACTCATTTATTCATGTATTCATGCATTTATTTAATAGACACCCAGTGACAGTGATTTCAACATGAACACAGACAAGATCTCTGCTGGCAAGGATCTTATAGTCACTTCCCCAAACCATAGAGTTCTGCAGGACACATTTTGAAAACCCCAGCTATAGATAAGAAAGAATGTGAGCACTGACGTTAGATCTGGTTCTAATTTCTGCCACTGCCACTTAGCAGGTAACTGGACTCAAAGGGTTACGGAAAACGTAGTACTTACTTCACAGGGTTGTGGTAAGAACTGTGATAACTTATAATGCAATTAGTATACTAGACTTCCTCAGATATTTCTTTTCTCCTTTTCCTCCCCAGCTAGTATTTGTATGTCTGTTTTTATACTTACTTGGTCCCCTTTAGGCCAAAAGAAGCATATGCAGTGGGAGTGGCCAGTCAGGAGCAGTTTGACTCTGGAGCAAACAGAAGTTGTCCACCTGTGTGGAATATACATCAGTCTGTATTACAAATAACAAAACACATATATGGATGGGAATTGTACCATGAGGGACAGAATTGGCACTTATTCCTAATAGGAAGCTGGTCATAACAATCTAGCTTGTTCTTCACATGTCCCACTAACAGGTATTTTTATTATTATTAACCCAATAGCTATTTGATGATTTCTCTGTCCCAAAAATTTTCTTAATGCTTTTATGAATAATAACTCATTTAATCCTAATAATGCAGAGATAGGGAAACCCAAGCCTGGGAGGTAAGGTCATTTATCTAAGGTCTCATGGCCAGTAGACGGCAGGGCTTGGGGTCTCACCCCATCCAATCTGGCTTCATTTCCCATACTCCTAAGCCACCCACCACAAATACCTTACTTCCTCTGATCATCCTTCTCCTGCTATTTCTCCCTCTTGGAAAGCCCTTCTTTCTCCTCTTCAGTTATCAAATCCTATATATCTTTAAAGCCCACATCAAATCTTACCACATGTATACAAATTGGTTGCAATGGGGTCAGTGAAATGGTTTTCCTTGGATCAAACAGCATTAAAATTTTTTTGAATCAATATCTTAAAATCAAGATATTTCACATCACAATTTTGATTTCTAAACCCTTTTATAACAGAAGAAATAGCTTGAAAGAATGGCAAGAATGTTTTCTGTCTCTTTAAAACATCCCCTACTCCTTTTGGAGAACTAGGACCTGCATTCCTGCCTCAGGCCAGTGGTCAAGAGGGGCAAGGGAATGTCTTTTGTTCTTTGTACCATAGGAGATGGCTCAAGGGAATCATGTGGGTGGAGGTCAGGAGATCATTTTAGCCAAAAATGGGATTAATCCAGGGGGAGGTCACAAGATTGTCTTAATCAAAGATAGGATGAATCTGAGAGGAAGTCATGAGATTGTTTTAGCCAAAGATGGAATTGATCAAAACCTTTAAAAGCTCTGTACTATCACTCAGAAGCAGGATGCTGGTACTTTGAGATGGGAGTCTGCCAGCCTCCTCATTTGCCAACAAAGTAATAAACTTCTCTTTCCTTCTCCTAAAACCACTTTTCCTTGTTTTTCTGATGCAGCCTTGGAGACGAGTGCCGAATTTTCAGTAACACTTTTGAAAACTCAGATCCAACAGCCATCAGCTCTAGAGCAGGGGGTGGAAAACTATTGTAGCCACGTGACCTCCAGTTTTTGTAAATAAAATTTTACCAGAAAATATATAGTCTAACCCATTCAGTAATAATATTGTCTATGGCTACTTTCATGGGTAATAGAGGTGCATAGTTGATTTGCAACAGAGACAGGATGGCCTGAAAAGCCTAAAATGTGTACTGTATGACACATTACAGGAAAAGTTTGCCTACCTCTGAGCTAAAATTAGAAGTAATCACCCCTTGAGGCAGGGTGTGAGCTCTCCTGGTCCATAGATCATCCCCACCGCCCACACCAGGCTTTACTCACAGCTTAGGTTTGGTTCCCTGCCTGGCCCCCTGCAGACATAGAAGTTTCTTCTCTGTTCACAAGTTTTTAGAACTTCTCACCAAGTTAGCTCATGCTTTTCCCTCTCTCTCATCTAACAAAGTCAGTACCAAATTCTCCCCACTGTCAATCAAAACAGCCACATTTACCTGTCCTGGTTTTGCTGCAGAAATATTTTCTTCCCTATAAAGTTTGCCAGTTTTGTCTCTCCAGGGCAGGAACATTTCTTTATTTCTTTTGCATGCCCCTAAGGCCTAACACCGTGTGGATAAAACAGTAATATCAGTAAATATTTTTATTTGACTCATTGTTGTTGACCTGATATACCCTAACCTTAGAAAAGAGTACTAAAATAGATGTTTTGCTTCAGGAAGAAAAACTCAAGTGGAAGATACATATTTCCCACCTAACAACTAGAGGAGTCACTTGTAGTCTGCTTCACTTAATCACCTAGCTGCCCCCTGTGAGCACTGGCAGGGTGCCACCTGCCTACAACATGTCCTCTCTGGGTGGCAGCCTCAGTCTCTCAGGCTTGAGTGCTTGTCAGCACATACACCCTAACTAGCTCCATGCCTTGGGGTAAACTCCTACTACCTCAATTCACAAACATGTTCTACATAACAGAATGTGCAATAAGAACTAGAACAACCAAGGAGCCTGGACTCTCAAGTCTTCTGGCCAGCATATTTTTTCCTCAGGCAAGGAAAACATAAGACTCAAGTAAGGGGAGTCAGTTAGGTGGTTGGAATGTTTGCAGGCATCAGTTTAAGAGCCCAGAGCACTGGGGCTGGTAGTCACTTCCCCTGGCCAAGGTCCCCTTCACTCCATGGTGCTTTAATGATTTCTGTCTCTGAAATTATTTCTATGATTTCATTACTAAACAAATGCCCTTCTAATTTATATATTTTTTTCTTTAAAATATATCATTGCTAGCATCCATGCCTTGTTTAGGCCTGTATCTCTTTAACATGAACATATATCTCTACTATGATTAATAAATATTGATCTTTCAGCTTAAATCTCAGAGTTATTATTTCCAAGATGAGTAGAAAGAAAAGGAAGAGAGTTACCCAGTGTTGTCCCAAATACTAGCTTCATTACTGAAGGAAAGCAGTGTAGGGACAATACACTTAGGACAGCTAAACTGAACACTAAACTGAAAGCCAGAGACAGAGAAGAATCCCAGTTTCCAAAATAGAAAGGCCTGCTGGAAGCAGAAATTCTAGGCTCACAAGGTCATATTCTAATCTCATGGAGGAGATCATTCCTCAGTTTAAATTCTGATCTTCCACATAGTTTCCAAATTTTGAGCCTTGGTTTCAAAAAGTAAGGAGGGGATGTTTTCTCTAAGGCAAAAAACCCACCACAGTCTGTCCTGGCTGATGACTTTGTTCAGTGGCCTCCCTTTTCTCTGGCAAGGAATGCAGAGGTAGAGGCAGGAGGAGAACATAACGGGTCACCCTGGGTTGGTGCACCTTAGTAAACTAAAGTGAATCTGGGAGTAGGTACAGTTCTTACTCCCTTATCCACAAAGCTTGGGGCCATATGTGTTTCCTATATCAGATTTTTTTTTTACATTTTAGGAAAAAATGCATATGCTTTATATTATATACACCCCCAGTGGGCTCTAGGGCAATATTGCATACACTAAGTCATCAATACTTCTGAACCGATGCATAGAATATTCTCTCTAAGAACCAAGAAGACTCTACAATAGATTCACATCACATTAGTTCAGATTTTGCCCCCAAATGAGTGTTGGTCACGTTAGTTTTACTGACAAATAATGCTAACCTCCTAAAAATCCTCTAGGTTTTTGGAGGTTTTTAGACTTCAGAATTGTGGAAAAGATAATCCTGGACCTGTACATAAAAGTGTAAATTGGTTACCACCAACTAACTCCATGGCTTATCTTTAGTGCTATCTCAGCCCAGTGGAACATCGTCATGCCCAGGACCTTGACCCAAGTGCAGACAGGCTCACACAGCACTTTTTGCCTCCAAGCTGCAGGTCTTAGGCTGTTTCTTTCTACTTGTTAAGTGGGATACAATGTTCTCTAATGTTTGAGTATGCTTCTCCCCACAAGGGCAATGTCACCTTTTGATTATCCCCAAAAATGCACACTCGGCATTTTTCATTTTACAAATTTTACTGCTAAACATTACAGGGCACCAGAGAGGAGTTATCAATAATAATAGTAAAAGTGGGAAACAATAGCAGTAACAATAGTACTAACAGTACTAATAAGTGTTAATGTTTATTGAGCCATTGTGTGTCATCCATTATCCTAACAGCTTGATTTATATAATTTCATTTAACTTCAAAATAAATCAATGGCCTAGATAGTAGAATTACCTCCATTTTACAGATAAGGAGGTTGAGGCGAGGATAGGTAATTTGCAAATCTACAAACTTAGAAACTTAAAAATCTCCTGACTTTATTGGTAAGATGGTAATGCTACAATTGAGTTAGTCTGTGAATTTCGGTTTGTTGGTTTTTAATTGTTGAGAATAAAATTCTACACTGCTTCTTCCTCTCATTCCTGGCAGGATTCACCACCTGCTGATAAAAGAGCACTTGGGCTTTTAACAAACATCAGAGGTAGCCAGGCAATAGTCACCACTGGCTCTGGGTGAGACTGGGCTCACTTCAAGTGTGACCTGGTACTGGTGGCCACAAGGGAGTGCCCCCATCACTTCTTCAACTCCAGCAGCCCAGCACAGAGAGTGGGAGAAGAGAGTGAGAGACTTTGCCTGGTAATTCAGGGAATTCTCTCATAAGTTACCTAAGCTCACCAGTACCACCAGGAGTCTCCAAGAGTCTCAGCATTGCTGTGCTTAGGGCAATCACAGTGCTGATACAGCTGTAGTGACCACAGACTTAGACCACAACATTCAATTCTACTTGGGTATCTGGAAAACCTTCTCTAGAAGGATGAGTTCAAACAAGCCCAGACTGTGAAGATTAAAATAAATACCTAACTCTTCAATGTCCAAACATTGACAAATATCCACAAGCATCAAGAACACCCAGGAAGACACGACCTCACCAACCAGACTAAATAAGGTATTAATGACCAATCCTGTAGTGATGGAGATATGTAACCATTCAGACAAAAAATTCAAAATAGCTGTCCTGAAGAAGCTCAGTGAACTTCAAGACAACACAAAGAAGGAATTCAGAAGCTTATCAGAGAAATTTAATAAAGGGATTGAAATAATAAAAAAAATCAATCAGAAATTCTAGAGCTTAAGAATTCAGTCAATAAACTGAGAAATGCATCAGAGTCTCTTAACAGCAGAATTGATCAAGCAGAAGAGAGAATTAGTGAGCTCGAAGACAGGCTATTTGAAAATACACAGTCAGAAGAGAAAAAAGAAAAAAGAATGAGTAAGAATGAAGCACACCTACAAGATTTAGAAAATAGCCTCAAAAAAGCAAATCTAAGAGTTATTGGCCTTAAAGAGGAGGTAGAGGGAGAGACGGGGGTATAATGTTTATTCAAAGAAACAATAAAAGAGAACTTTCCAAACCTAAAGAAAGATACCAATATTGAGGTACAAGAAGGTCATAGAACACCAAGCAGATTTAACCCAAACAAGGCTACCTCGAGGCATTTAATAATCAAGCACCCAAAGGTTCTAAGAAAGCAAGAAAAAAGGGAAAAAAATGATGTATAAATAAAATAAAATAATATATAAAGGAGCTGCAATATGTGTGGTAGCAAACTTCTCAGTGGAGACCTTACAGGCCAGGAGAGAGTGGCATGAACATATTCAAAGTGCTGAAGGGAAAAAACCGTAGCACAAGACTATTATATCCTATAAAAATATCCTTCAAACATGGAGGAGAAATAAAGATTTTCCCAAACAAACAAAAGCTGAGGGATTTTATCAACACCAGACCTGTCCTACAAGAGATGCTAAAAGACGTTCTTCAATCTGAAAGGAAAGGATGTTAATGAACAATAAGAAATCATATGAAGGTAGACAACTCACTGGTAACAGTAAGGACATAAATACAGAATACTCTATTGTTGTAATTGCAGTGTATAAAGTACTTATGTCTTGAGTAGGAAGACTAAAGAAAAACCCATCAAAAATAACAACTTTTTAAGAGATAGTGTAAAAGACATGGATGGAAACAACAAAAGGGTAAAAAGCGGTAGAGGTGGACTTAAAGAGTAGAATTTCTGTTAGATTTCTCTTTGGTTGCTTATTTGTTTGTTTGTAAGCAGAGTTGTCTTCTGTTTAAAATAATTGGTTAAAAAAATTTTTTTGTAAGCCTCATGGTAACCTCAAATCAAAACACCCGCAACAGATACACAAAAAATGAAAAACAAGAAATTAAAACACACTACCAGAGAAAATCACTTTTAACAAAGGAAAACAGGAAGGAAGTAAGAAAGAAAGATAGGACCACAAAACTACCAGAAATCAAATAACAACATGGCAGAAATAAGTCCTTACCTACCAATAATAGCATTTAATTGTGAATGGACTGAATTCTTCAATTAAAAGACATAGAGTAGCTGAATGGATAAAAAAACAAGAGCCAACTATATGTTGTCTGTAAGGAACACACTTTACCTATAAAGACACACATAAACTGAAAATAAAGGGATGGAAAAAGATATTCCATGCAAATAGAAACAAAAAATAGCAGGAGAATCTATACTTCTACAGATAAAAAAGATTTCAACACAAAACTGTAAAAAGAGACAAAGAAGGTCATTATATAATGATAAAGGGGTCAATTCAGCAATAAGATACAATAATTCTAAATATTTATGCACCCAACCCTGGAGCACCCAGATACATAAATCAAATATTATCAGAGGTAAAGAGAGAGATAGGTATCAATACAATAATCATAGGAGACCTCAACCCTCCACTTTCAGCATTAGACAGATCATCCAGACAGAAAACCAAAAATAAAATATTGGACTTAATCTGCACTATAGACAAAATTGACCTAATATTTACAGAATATTTCATCCAACAGCTGCAAAATTCATGTTCTTCTCCTCAGCACATGGATCATTCTCAAGGACAGACCCTATGTTAGGCCACAAAACAAGTCTCAAAAAATTCAAAAAATTAAAATCATACATCACTCCTTCTTTCCTCCACAAACCCTCTTCTTCAACCATTATGGTTTTAGAGGACATTATGACAGAACAATAGACACCACCTTTCCCCATGTGAGTAACTGACTTCCTCCAGGGCTTTCTAACTGTGTGCAAAAAACAAAAACAAAAACAAAAAACACAGCTCTCTCTTTCAGAGCTCTCTCACATAAATCTAAACCAGATGATAAAGTCTGGTGTCTCCACAGACTTTCTACGACCATTCCTATCAACTACTGGAAGAAATGAGAAAGCTTAAAAAATAAATCTTGTTGCTTTAAGATACTATGTAATCAATAGTCCTGTAAAAGGACTAAACTAGAGATCATGAGCCAGATAGCAAGGTTTGGTAAATGTAGTAGAGCATAATCTGCATTGATCAGATTAAGAGATGACCTCAATTTTCAATGTAACACAAATTAACAATGAGTTCAGAACTCACCAATAATTAGACAACTGCTTTGTGTTTCCCCGAAACATATTCCTGTCTGGAAAAGCTAAAGTTTATAATATGAGCATTTTCTCTATTTGTACTCAAAAAAGTTTCTTCTGCTCCAAAGCCATTACCAAATGTGTTAAGATGTGTATCTTCTCCCATAGGTAGTGATTTACTCTCAAAACTGAAGATAGAAGTCAAATTCATAGGGAAATTAATGTTTGCAAACATTCTCACCCTGTGAAATACTACCATAAAATTAAAACAAATACGCTTTTATCTCCAGTCATTAGTGGTTGACACCCCAAAAACCTGCCTTTCAAATATTAGCTTATAAAGAAAAAAAGACATTCCATTCCTAAAAAGGTAGCCAATGTTTCATTTATACAGAAAAAAATCCCCCATCCCACCTTCCCAATTGCCTTTTCTACTTAAACATGAATGACTAGGTAACTAGAAGTTATCTGCTGAAAGAACATTTTCTTTATTCACAGGCTCTTGAGACTTCTTGCAATCACCATTTCTATGTGCCCTTATTAGAAAAAGTTTCAAACACAGTAACGAAAGCTGATAATATCAAACATTGTAACTAAACATAGTAACCAACAATGATATATCCAATATCTGGGAGTTAATGATTCACAGGAAATTGGTTAATAGTATCATGCAGATTAAAGCCCGGAGGATGAAATCATCCAATTTGATTATGCAGATAATGACATTTTTGTCCTGATTCTGACTACCAAGGAATATGTAGGGAACATCTATGGAAAGAATGATCATAGTCTTGTTAATAATTAGGATAATTCTAAGTGATTTGAGATCTGTTCTGATTACTTCTAATAAAGATGAAAAGATGACCATGCCAGGCAGATGACTGGGGTTCCACTTTTATTTACAGATGAATTTTCCTAGACAAAAAGGAATGAAAAGCTTTCATTTGCTAGATCCCTCCCTATACCTCTCCTTTTAAAATTCATCAGCTTTTCAGAGGCTTCAGAGTAATAATTCACTTGGTTTGGCCATTCCAGGCAAAACCCCATGCAACAGACATTTCTCAGTCTTCTATCAAATCCTAATTTATTTGAATTGTCCACCCTGGAACCTATTAAATAAGCCAAAATTTTTTTTGCCAGATAAGTGGATAATATATCTGGAAAAAAATGATGCTAATATATACAAGACTCAATTACTATCTCTCCATTTCATTCATTGACACACATTTTTCAAGTCCCCAGTAAGTATTAGGCATCATACCAGACACTATAAAGATTTATACAACTGTATGTTACTTATTTGCAAGATCTGTATTTCAAATACAAATTGTATTCCCAGTGCTCAGCACAGGTCCTGCCATATAGTAGGTGTGCAAAAAATATTTGCTAAATGAATTAGATCAAATGTATCATGTACCAACTATGTCAGGTGTGGAGCTAGACTACAGGAATACAAAGATGAAAGAGATATTAAGAAGCTCAACAAGAGGAGGCGTGTTATCTAAGCTCCCAAGGGGCTAGGAGAGTGTAAAGATTCCCAAGGGGAAACATGATGACTGAGATAAGTTTGTTGACAGAGATATATACACACACATACACACACACATACATATATATATATATAATTCTTAGAATATGTATCATTATATAATATATAACATACAATTTTTAATTATAAAAGTAATTCATGTTCATTTTGGAAAGTTAGGGGGAAAAATAAAAAAAATTAAAATGAACTATAATTGTAACCCAGAGGTAATCACTTTGATTACCCAGAGATATACACTATTTGTTTATCTTTCCAGGTTCTATTCTGTTTCAAAGGTATGTGTGTATGCTTTATCTTTGTAAAAATATAAGCACACAAAAATTTTTTTTAAAAAGAAACTATTAAGGAAATGAAAATAAATCCATAGACTGGGAGAAAGTATTATATAATACTATGTAATGTGATATCAAATGGAGAACTTATTTTCAGAAAAAGAATTTTTAATGTTACAACGCAAGAAAAAGGCAAGTTAAACAATGGGCCAAAGATTTTTTAATCTTTTAATCTTTTTAATCTTTTTAAATCTTTAATTGAGTCACATTTAATATACTGATTTTTAACCTGATAGCAACCTAAAAAGATAGTAACAAATATTTTTCTATATCAATACATATGTATCTCTGGCATAGTTTGTAAGGCTTGACATTATGGCCATGATACAATTTATTTAACTGTGAGACATTTGAATTCTTACCGTATTTTTTACTATTATTTATAAAGCACCATGTTGCCCACTTTTAAAAATGTGAGTTAAATTTTAAACACAAATTGGAGAAAATTACATGAAGAAGCAAAAAGGGACATTCAAAGTAAAGGAAGGAACAGCTGTAAAATGATACAGGCATCGAGAACATATTGTCCATTCAGAGAACTACAAAAAGGTTTTTTTGACTATAGAGCAAGATGTAGAATAACAGAGGAGATGAGAGTGACATTGCTAAGGCTCACATCAGGCCCCTTCTAAGCCATGCTAAGAACTTTTTATTTTTCTCAGACAATAAAAGGAGGAAATCTCAAAGGTTTTAAGAGAAGGGACACAATTTAGTTTGTGTTTTGGAAAGACCACTTTGACATCTGGGTGGAGAATGGATTGGAGGCCTATTTGATTACAGTAACCCAGGGGAGGAACTACAGGTATCTGAGCTAAGAGCATGGACTAGAGGAGAGAGGATAGTTCTGATAGAGACCTCTGTGGAATGGAGGTGGGGAAAACAAAGAAATCTAGATCACCTCCCAGGGACAAGAAGAAAGTGGAGAGAAGAGGTTTCTCAGTGAAGCTGAAATATTTTTATGGGTCTTCGTCTGAGTCTGAAATTCATCTACAACCTGGTTGATGTACTGGTATGATATACTCAGCAAATTGTAGTGAACTCACTTTTGCACAAACAGTATTAACAGGCCTATAGAGCAAATTCTGCTGCTTACATTATTACGTTCTGGTGAAATTTTTAAATTGAATTATTTTTGCTGTGTGCTGCTGATGTCGGTAGTGGTGATGTTGTTATGTCAAATATAATACATTCCTACTGACTGGATAGATGATAATGTATTTGATAATTACCCTGATATCCTATTTGAACATGTTCTATTTTTTAAGGCTTCACTCAGAGTAGGTTTTTATTTTGAAGGAGCATATGTTTACTTTCCAGATCCCCTCTTAAGATTGGACATAGGTAAACTTCTTTTATAAGGTTTATAATGTGCAAACATATATTCCTTTTTATGCTACTGGTCTATTTATTGGATTAACCAGAAGGATTTGATGTGAAAGCTTAGGATGATATTGAAAACACATCACTTCTATTGTAGCTAAGAAAATCAGCTTTAGAATTAGAGACCTTGTATTGGGCATTATGTGTAGACCTTTAGCTTTTTATCATAGCCATTCTTTGTTGCCATGACAACAGAATTAACTATTTCATTAATATCACTGAGAAAAGACACATATTTATGCATGTCTGACTTCAAACATAGTCCTTGTTCAGATTTCAAGATCTTTAGCATGTCTATGTGCTTGTTTTTAATCCCCTAATATTTTGCTTAATGCTTCTGCAGGATTTTTAAAGCAAAGCTTTATATTTTTAAAATTAAATTTCTGTTGGCTGCATTGGTTTGGCTGCTTTTAAGTGTCCCCTGAGTGGTGAAATGAGCTTCAGAAGCTAGTGAAAGCAATAGGAAAGGAAATTTAATACAAAAGAAAACAGTTACCTGTTATAAGAAAAGTCAGTTGTTTGTTTTTTCCTTCTTTGGGGCTCCACTTGGCGAAATGGGTGTTACTATAAATACTGAAGAGTAATCCCTCATCAAAATGGGTGATCCAGCTGTTTCTGTTGATGCTGAAAGCAGGTAGTGTGCTGATTACAATTGTGATGAAAGACAGAAAAAAATGTCCTACGACAAGTAAAATCCACTATTTTGAAAATAATACCTCAAGAGAATAATTTTGCCCATTCTTAAAAAGCTACAATGGTTCCCAACATGTTCGTATCTAGCTTTTCTTTTGAAGAAAAAAAAAATACATCTTAATATGGAACTCTCTATAAATATTCATATATTTAAAGACCAATGTAAAAACTCCTTAATTAACATTAAAATGGCTCAGGGAAGCTGTTAACTCTGTTGTCTATTCATGCACTTTAGTTAAATAAAGATTATCTTTAAATAAATAGAATTATTTCCTTCAGAATTATTATTACTAATTTCTCCCTTTTTTGTACATCGGCCATTTCTAACTAAGCAAAGTACTTAGTAGTACTTTGCAAAGTACTTAAAATATGTCATCTCATTTAATACATGAACCAAACACAGCTAAGGAAAGTGAGACTCAAAGAGAACTTGTGCAAGATTTTACAACTAATAAGTGGGACTGGAATCTTAATCTGTCTGACCTCAAAGCCTGTGCTAGCATGCATTAGGGAAAAGCGCCACCCTTGGCTCTTTGTTTCTGGTCATATAAATATTGTAACAACACTTGAAATATTTACATTCCCCTCAAGGCATTTTGTCCTGGGAGGAGGAAAAAATCTGAGGGAAGATTAGTCATAATAATTAAACTCATAAAACAAGAAAGCAGGTCTGAATCAGACATAAAATCTTTAAGCCAAGAAAGGTTTGGTGAACACAGCTAACTGCACATGTATGAAGAGTTTTGAATACTGAATGAAGGCCTTCTATCAGCCATTGAAATAAAATACTTTTTACAAAACACAATGGGTTTTTGTTTTTCGCTCTTTTACTTTTTTGAGTTTTTCTTTTTTAAAATAATACCTTTATTGAGCTATAATTCCAATACCATAAAATTCACGAAAAGTATACAATTTCATGGTTTTTAGTATATTCACTAAGTGGTACAACTATTGCCACAATCAATTTTAGAGCATTTTTTAATTCCCCACCAAAAAAAAAACCTACTACACTCTTTAAAGTCACTCTTCTGTACTTCTCTCCTCTGTCCTCCTCCAACACTTCCAACCCTAGGAAGCCACTAATCTGTTTTTTGTCTTATAGATTTGCTTATTCTGGATATTTCACAAAATAAAACTATACATTTATAACCATTTGTGTCTGGCTTCTTTCACTCAGCGTATTTTCAAAATTCATTCACGCTATAATATGTATCTGTATTAATTTCTTATTATGGCTGAATAATAATCCATTGTATGGATAAATCACATTTTGTCCATTGACAGACATTTGAGTTGTTTCCATGTTTTTGGTTATTATAGCTATTATGAATAAGGCTGCTATTAACTTTTCTGTATGAGTTTCTGTGGGGACAAATGTTTTCATTTTTCATGAGGCTCTGTTTGCTTTTAAGTCATTCATATCTTTTAAAAAGATGAGGCTCAAACATCTGCTGGCGACTAAAGACCTCACAGAATTCTGAATTGTAATCCACGTCAAAGCTTTACTTCTACGTTCTGTGAGTTATGGGTTAGAGACAGAGTGATTGATTCAGATGGCATTGCTCAGGATTCTGAGCCATGACTATAACTTTCACAAAGATATGCAACTAATTCTTTTCTAAGTGACAATAATTATTTAAGTTATTTAAAACCCTAAATTTAAAAAGTACAAGAAATCATTTGCATAAAAGAAAGCTTATTATTAAAGTCTCAGATAGAATAATCTATCTATCTTATCTACTTACCAAATATACGTTTTTGAAGTGCTACTTCTTCAATGGCACTAAATGCTTGGAAATATAAGACAAAAAAAAAATGGGAGAGTGTATGTACTCTATTTTTCACTTTTCAGTGTTAATTTTCCGAAGGATTCTCCAAGTTTTTTCTCTCCCACTGGTGGCAAAGCCAAGATCTAGCCTTCAACAGATGGAAGGGAGTGGTTCTGACTTCTTTTTTATTTAGTTCTATGATTCTGTTCATTAGCACGTCAGAAAATGTTATAATTAGAAATAAATACATCATTTGTTTGTTGAAAGGGAAACCTTATAGATTCTTCCTACTGGGGAGCTATTTCCTTGTATTGAAAGTGAGAGTTTATCTTTGATCTGAGTTGTCTAAAGGAATCATGAGAATTATAACCTCTTTCTAAAGTACAAGGAGTCTAAAGGAAGGTTAAGAGTGAATTCTTGGTATTTCTAAATGATGACTTGTGGGTTCCAAGCATAGCATTAACTTCCATTTCAGAATCCAACAGAAATTGCATCAGCTAATAAGGTAAATGAGGTTAAAAATAAAATTTTTTAACAGTTGCTTCTCATCTCTGCACAAGAGGGCAGCCTTTCACCAAAACCAAGGAAACACTTGGGCAGAACTCTTTGCTAATGTATATTAGAGACTCCGCCAATCATAAAATTTCCAAGGAGAAGAGCTCTCTTGACATAAATAACGAAGAAATTATGTGACAGTTAATACCACGTGCTGTCCATCCCAGAAAATGACTGCACGGCTAGATTGCCATACAAATGTTCGCAGTTTCAGTGACATTTTGCCTTTAATGTTACATAAATGTGAAAATTTCTTGAACTACTATGGGCAGTTATGAACTTCTGAAATTAATGCTAGAGATATGGTATTTTATGGGATAAAAAGCAGAAAACAAAAAACTGCTCATGTAATCAAATCACCCAACCCTAAAGAGACAATACTTTTTTCTGCATCCCAATGGAATCTTTCCTTATGGCTATCCATAATTAGATTTCAACGTTTTGGAATCAAATTGCCAAAATCAATTTGAAATGAATAATAAGTCGTATTGGGACAATTATAAATTTAATTTGTAGAATACAGTAAAAAAGATTTACCAAGAAATTAAGAGAAGCCAAAAAGAGTTGCTATATGCATACACTTTTAAAATAATTAACCACTCTTGACAGGAAATACATCATTTAAATATTCAACTCAAATATTATTAAAAAGGAGGTTAAAGTTGATTTCTTGCACAAAAAATAAATGTAACTAGCTTTATGTTTAAAGTTTTGAAGTAATATTTTCATAAAGTTTATAACCACAGCCCTTTTTTCTCTTAAAGTTTATGGAACTTTCAACTAAATATTTTACAGGAAATTACTGTCTCCAACAATATAAAGGGTTTTATATGAGGGATGCTGATCAGTTGTTCTCCATGGATACAGAGCCACAAACAAGCAGAAATTGGTTTAATAAAGCAGGAGAGATTTCAATTGGACACAAGGCAGAACTTCTTGACTATCATGGTGATAAAGAAAACTGGAGGAACCTTTTCAATAAATTTTCAAAGATAACTGTCAAAAAATATCCAGTGAAATGGATAAGAGATGCCGTTACTTTTATTACTCATATTTACAAACTTGAGTACTAAACAGGGAAATTAATACATATATAACACCATTTCAACCATCTTATTTATTTTTCAATAAAGTAACAATTTCATACTAATCAGCTAATGAGGTAAACAAGGAAGGGCATTTCAATTTCCTTCAGGTGTTGTTTTGTAAATAGATACAAGTATATTTTGTCATATACATTGTTAAAAATGGGGCAGCCACATGGCTTTCATTTTCCTCTAGATAACATTTATTGGTAGGGAAATAAAAAAAGACAGCCAACATAGACAAAAATGTTTTTCCATTCTATTTGCTCAACAAATTTTACTAAACTCAAAGCTCCTAACATGTAGGCACAGTAGGTGTCAAGCACTCTGCCTGGCACATATTAATAACAATCAGCATAAGTTTATTGAACTGTGTTTCCATTCCGTGGCCATACTATCCTTAATGTGCCCAATCTCATGTAAATTGTCTTTCCATAAAATTGCACATTTTTCTCTATCATTACAAGGATCAAACTCTAAGCCTTATTATCATTTCCATAGACTGTAGCAGGACTGGAGACAGAGCAAAAACTAACTAGACATATATGTAACTGTTTGTAAAACTCTTTCATAATCTATATGAACTGGTACTACTTTTAACTTGCTTTTTCAGCAAGTCCTATTAACCATATACTTACAGAATATTTACTGGGAGTAAAACCTCATTTAACAACAAATATTTACCTAACATTTGCTATGTACAAGACACTGTGCCAGGTGTTAGGGGCACATCTATATAAACAAGGTAGGCACTGTTTCTGCTCTCCTAGAACTTGTACTCTAGATAATGTGAGCAAATTAAGTTGGCAATTAAGCATTTAATTACGAGTGCCGTAAGTGCTGCAAAGGAGAAGTCCAGGGAGGTATGAAAGAATATAATGGGGGGTACAGGAGGGTGGTCAAGGGACCTATTGATGGGAGGGAAAAAGCAGTTACAGGATAGTTTTCACTGACATTGAGAATTGATTTTATAAACTGAGCTCTAAAGGATGAGTAGGAGAAGCGAATTGGGGAGTTCACAGAGATAGGTGGAAAATTGCATTTCAATCAGAAGAAAGAACATATGAAAAGACCTGAATCAGGGAAAAGCATGGTACCATGAAGGAAAGCAAATGAGGACAAGTCACGAAACACAGGGAGGGAGAGGAAGTTTCTTAGCCTGATCAAAAGAGCAAAACAGGTATCAAAAGAAAGAAATGGAGGACCAAATCAAGGTACTACCTTCTGGGGAGAGGCTCACTTCCTGTCGGTCTATCCTTATTCAATACCAAAACTACTTTTTGTCATTTTTCCACAACTGATTTTTACAAGCCCCACCATCTTCCTAACCACGTGTCAGTTCCCACTCAGTGGAAAAGGTGATGTATATGCTAGTGCAGTTGTTTGTGCCTATGGAAGCATCCCTTTGAGAATTTAATCATAATGTGGGAAACATTCTCTATCAGAGCAATGCTGAAATGGGAGGCATAAATGATGCATAATTCTTGAAATACCCATTGTAGACTTGGGTCTTTATAACAAAATAAAAGCTCCATATTAAACTATAAGGCACTACACTTGTATAAAATAAATTAAATAAATGGCCAGCAGGGGTATTTTACACAATTTATTGGTGCCCTTTGCAGTCAATGCTACATCTCATTAGTGGCTCTGTCACTCATGAAAAATGTGGCACCCATCAGCATCATTCATTAACTTAAAGCGTGTGCTCACACATCAAGTATATATTTTTTAATTATGGGAACAAGCTATAAAGCAGATGTGTGTGTGTGTGTGTGTGTGTGTGTGTGTGTGTGTGTATGGCATGGACAGCAAAGAGCATTTGAAATCCTCTGAGCCTCTGTTTTTGTTTTTTTCTCTTTTTAACCAAAATGGTGAATAAGATACTGTTCTCATCTTTTTAAAGTTATTTCTCTCTACTGACTTTTTCTGCTTGCATTCATTGCAATTGTCCAGACTTTGCCAAATTTTTTTTCCTTCTTGACATTTCATTTTTAATTAAAAATGACATTTTAATTAAAAGGAAACATATGTAGAATAAACAGAATAACTCACCAACAGCAGAGAGCTAGGGCTGTCCTATCGGCACAGTTTTAACCTTTCTGGCTCATGAAAGGCTGTGCTGGGCTTCTCCAATGGTTGCCAAGGCACATTCTTGACAGAAAGAAAGAAAAAGATGATCATCAAACCAAGATCCACCCACATCCATAAAACCATAAAAAGTACAGAGGGTGGAGAAGAGAGAGATTATACTCACTCCAGACTATATTATTTAGGACTTTCAGAACTGGGAAAATCAGTCTTTCTTCTGTTCAGAATATTAAAACTATCGCTTTGGTGAGAGACCCCAGTTTTACAACTTTTCAAGTTTACAGATGGCCTGATTTGGCAATCTTAAATGTTAAGAGAATCGAAAATCTGGCAGGAGGTAAGCATAGCCAAAAGTAAAGTATTGCAATTAAAACAAACTCCCCTTCTATGAACATCCACAAGTTAGGATAGTTTTCACCCTCCCAAAGCCACTTCCCCTCCTGAATCACA
Source organism: Propithecus coquereli (assembly GCF_000956105.1). Classification (NCBI taxonomy): domain Eukaryota; kingdom Metazoa; phylum Chordata; class Mammalia; order Primates; family Indriidae; genus Propithecus; species Propithecus coquereli. The sequence goes on from NW_012153062.1 coordinate 2,734,831, forward strand.
GCTGGTGCTGATGGGGTCCAGGGGCTGCTAGGCTCCATTCCCGTCCCCGGAGTGAGCTGGCTTCTTGCACAAAAGCATGTTGTGGTGTAGAATGGAATGCAGCAAGACTGAACAAAATGGCAAAGGGAGAAACCAGCAGTGGTTTACACTGTGTGAGGGGCAAGCGAATGATTCTCCGTGCAAAAGCACCAGCATCAGCTAGCATTAAGGAGATGAGTTCTCAGAAACTGCCTGCTGGTTGATGATCATCAACAAAATGTGGTGACCTAATCTTCACCACCTTGACTGCACATTTTCTTATGAGCATAAGGACACTGGGACAGACAAGAATCAGTCATGAACAGTCACTGTAATTATAACCCAGCACAAAGGAGGAAAGAAGGGAATATAATTTTGTGGCACCTACTGGATGCCAATAATTTGTCATTCTAGTTCCAACATGAATTCCATAAGTCAGTGATGTGGGGTGAACTGGTTCTCCAAAAAAGGTACATCAAAGTCCTAACCTTCAGTGCCTCAGAATCTGACCTTGTTTGGAACTAGTGCTGTTGCCGATATGATTATTTAAGTTAAAATGAGGTCATAAGTGGAGGAGTGTTGGCCTCTAATCCAACATGATTGGTGTCATTGTAAGAAGTCAGCCTTGTGAAGACACACAAGGAGAATGCCATGTGATGACAAAGACAGAGATCAGACCGATGTAACTGCAAACCAATGAATGCCAAACATCACCAGCAATCCACCAAAAGCTCAGAAGAGACAAACCTACAGGTTTCAGAAGGAACATGGCTCTGCCAACGACTTAATTTTGCACTTCTAGCTTACAGAACAGGGAGACATTAAATTTCCATTATGTCATACCACCCAGTCTGAGATATTTTGCTGAGGCAGCCCTAGGAGTCAGGTATAATTATCTTGACACATTACAGAGGGAAACTGAGGCCTACAAAGCTAAAATATTTTCTCAAAATCCCATAGCTATTGAGGAGCCAAAATCAGTCTGACTCTAGACTATGCTCTCCTACGTGTATTACAATGCCTCCTGGCATTCAGTTGGTTATCCAAATAGGAATTACACCATGGCATGAGCAGTTTATATGATTTATTAACACCTATATCAACTAATGTCAGTGAAATAGGTCACTATGCATTTTTGTAACCAAAAAATTACCTCATATTAAGAATAACCACAAAGTCATCAGTCTAGGTTCTTTCAACACGTATTTATTGAACTTCTGATGTCTGTTCTGCAGATATTACTCTAAAAATTACTTTCAAAGATTATTCAATCAGTGAGGGAAAATGCATGTGAAAAATATAGGTAAATAAATACCGTATAGTGCTATGGATAGTATTGTAGAGCTCTCCTGACATGAACTGAGATTAGAGTGTTGTGCATGGAGATCACAGATAAGGTTAGAATTCACTCTGTTAGATGTTCAAGCTAGGTGCTATTCAATTAAATATGTCTTAAAAGGAATTTTTAGTAGCAGCGACCATTCGTGAATGGTTTCTTCTGAGAAATTGCAAGAGAGGTCTAATAAACACCGAATATGTGAAGCAAGCCTGTATTCACATAGCCATCAGCTGCCAGTTGTCTAAAGCAAGTATGTACATAATGAGAACCAAAACCATCTCCCTCTACAATACAGACTGGACACTGAGCATGGAAACTACCTACCCCCACCCTCAAACATAACTTATTGTCAATATTAACATGACTCTACTCTTCTATTGTCTTCATGAATAAGACTTTGCCATTCCAGGAAATTCTACTTCAGGCAAATGGCTTGATTTTTCATGAAAGAAACTTCTGGAAAGAAACATAACTCTTCAATGGAAAACATCAGCAGTTTGTACCCTAAGATTCTTTGAATCTTTTCCCTCAAAAATCTTCACCTTGTTGTTTCCACCAATCCTGGACTGTTGTATGGTGATCCTTACCCAATCCTAATTAAGTCCCCCAATAAAACACCCACTTAAACCAAAATTTCAACTCTCGATAAATTCAAACCTTACTTTCCCACCTCCCAGATACTGCCAGAGTTCTACTGAGCTGGTTGGTGTTCTCTCTTATTGCAGTCAATAAAGAATTGAACTTTATCTCACCAACAGGTCAACAGGTTGTGCTGGTGATGTTAACGGAGCCAGTATTCAACAATAATAATAGCACAGGAAAGGGGACAAGTTTGGAGGAAAATAATAATATTATTTTTTATTTTATTTCAGAATATTATAGGAGTACAAAAGTTTTGATTACATAAATTGCTTTTATACTGTTTGAGTCAAAGTTGTAAGTGTGCCCATCACCCAGATAGTGTTCATTATACCCGTTAGGTGTGAATTTCCCCATCTCTCCTACCTTCTTCCACTTGCTTGATTTCTGATGAGTATTATTTCTATATGTGCACATAAGCGCATCTATTAGTTTCAATTTAATGGTGAGTGGATGTGGTGTTTGTTTTTCCATTCTTGTGATACTTCACTTAGAAGAATGGTCACTAGTTCCATCCAGGTTAACACAAGAGGTATTAGCTCACCATTTTTTTATGGGTGAGTAGTACTCTATGGTATGCATATTCCACATTTTACTAATCCACTCATGTACTGATGGGCACTTGGGTTGTTTCCATACCTTTGCAAATGTGAATTGTACTGCTATAAACATTAGAGAATAGATATCTTTTTTTATATAAAGTCTTTTTTTTTTTCCTTTGGGAAAATACCCAGTAGTGGGAATGCTGGATGAAATGGTAGGTCTACTTTTAGTTCTTTGAGGTATCTCCACGCTACTTCCCATAGAGATTGTACTAGTTTGCAGTCCCATCAAGAGTGTATGAGCATTCCTATCTCTCCACATCCATACCATTATTTTTTGTTTGGTGATTTTTTGATAAAAGCCATTCTCACTGTAGTTAAGCGATGTCTCATTATGGTTTTGATTTGAATTTCCCTGATTAGAGATATTGAGCATTTTTTCATATGTTTGTTGGCCATTAGTCTATCTTTTTTTGAAAAGTTTCTGTTCGTGTCTTTTGCCCACTTTTTAATGGGGTTGTTTGATTTTTTCTTGCTGATTTGCTTGAGTTCTTTGCAGATTCTGGTCATCAGCCCTTTATTGGGTATATAGCATGCAAATATTTTCTCCCATTATATAGGTTGTCTATTTCCTCTAATGATTGTTTCCCTGGCTGTGCAGAAGCTCTTTAATTCGATCAGGTCCCACTTATTTATTTTTTTTGTTGCCATGATTGCTTTTGGTGTCTTCTTCTCAAGTTCTTTGCCTAGGAAAAATGTATAAGTGTTTTTCCAACTTTTTCTTCTAGGAATCTTATAGTTTCATGCCTTTGGTTTAAGTCTGTTATACATCATGAGATAATTTTTGTGAGTGGTGAGAGGTGCAGATCCTGTTTCAATCTTCTACAATCTTGAATCATGTGGCTATCTAATGTTCCCAGCACCATTTATAGAATAGGGATTCTTTTCCCCAGTGTATGTTTTTGTCAGCTTTGTCAAAGATCAGATGGCAATATGAGGATGGTTTTATATCTGAATTCTCTGTTCTGATTCATTGGTCTATGTCTCTGTTCTTGAGCCAGTACCATGCTGTTTTGGTTACTATAGCCTTGTAGTATAGTTTGAAGTCTAGTAAATTGATGCCTCCTGATTCACTTTTTTTTCTTAAGGTTTCTTTGGCTATATGGGTTTTTTTCTGGCTCCATATGAAGTGTAGAATTATTTTTTCTAAATCTACAAAAAATTACATTGGTATTTTTGATAGGGATTGCATTGAATCTGTAAATCACTTTGGGTAGTATAGACATTTTAACAATATCGATTCTGCCGATCTATGAGATGGTATATTTTTCCATCTGTTTATGTCCTCTACTATTTCCTTCCTCAGCATTTTGTTGTTCTCCCTATAGAGGTCTTTCACTTCCTTAGATAAATATATTCCTAGGTATTTTATTTTCTTTGTTGCTATTGTGAAAGGTATTGAGTCTTTGATTTGGTTCTCAGCTTGACTGTTGTTGGCATATATGAATGATACTGATTTGTGTACATTAATTTTGTTACTTGAGACTTTGCTGAATTTATTCATAAATTCCAAGAGTCTCTTGGCAGAATCTTTGGGTTGTTCAGTTTTTCCCCATTCAGTATGATGATGGCTGTGGGTTTGTCATATATGGCTTTTATCATTTTGAGGTATTTTCCATGTAAGCCTATTTTTTTTAAGAGTTTTTATCATAAAGTGGTGCTGAATGTTGTTAAACACTTTTTCTGCATCTATTGAGAGAATCATATGGTCTTTGTTTTTACTTCTATTTTGGTGGTGAATTACATTTATAGATGTATGTATGTTGAGCCATCTTGTATACCTGAGATGAAGCCCACCTGGTCGTGGTGGATTATTTTTTTGATATGCAGCTGAATTTGTTTTGCTAGATTTTATTGAGAATTTTTGCATTTTTATTCATTAGGGATATTGATCTGTAGTTTTCTTTTTTTGTTGCGTCCTTTCCTGACTTTGATATCAAGATGATGTTGGCTTCATAAAATGTGTTGGGGAGGATTCCTTCCTTCTTGATGTTATGGAATAATTTTTGTAGGATAGGTACCAATACTTCCTTGTAGATCTGGTAAAATTCGGATGTAAAACCATTTGGTCTAGGACTTTTTTTGTTGGAAGACTTTTTATTGCCACTTCAAATTTCATACATGATATTGGTCTGTTCAGGAATTCTATTTCTTCCTGATGGAGCCTAGGAAAGCTGTGTATTTCTAAGAATTTGTCCATTTCCTCCACGTTTTCAAGTTTATGTGCATAGAGATTTTTATAGTATTCAGAGATGATATTTTATATTTCCATAGTATCAGTTGTGATATCTACTTTTTCAGTCCTGATTGAGGTTTTAGAGTCCTTTCTTTTCTGCTTCTGGTTAATCTAGCAAGAGGAGTATCAATTTTGTTTATCTTTTCAAAGAACCAAATTTTTGTTTCAATAATTTTCTGTATAATTTTTTGTTATTGATTTCATTTCATTCAGCTCTGATTGTGGTTACTTCTTGTATTTTTGTATTTATTTTTGTCCATTGAGCCAGCCTATATCTCTTGAGTGGGGAATTCATACCATTCACATTGATTGATATAATTGCTATGTGGGATGCTGTTGTGTTTATACTGTTGAGTAGTATCTTATTGCTTTGTTTTACTTCTTATTTTATTGTTTTATATGAGTTCTGAGCTTTAGCTTTTAGGTGGTTTTATACTGTGGGCATCTATTATGCTGATCCATGTATAGTGCAGTTCTGAGTACTTCCTGCAGGGCAGGTCTGGACTTGGCTAAGTCCTTCAGCATTTGCTTGTCTGGAAAATACTTAATTTCACCATCAAATGTGAAACTTAGTTTTGAAGGATACAAAATTCTAGGTTGGCAGTTGTTTTGTTTAAGAAGATTGAAGATGGGGTCCCACTCCCTTCTGGCTTGTAAGGTTTCCACTGAGAAGCCTGCTATTATCCTAATGAATTCTCCCCTGTCGGTCAGTTGTTGCTTACATCCAGCTGCTTATAGAATTTTCTCTTTCACTTTGACTTTGGCTGGGTTGAATACTGTGTGTCTTGGAGATGTCCTATTCACTATGAATCTTCCCAGAATTTTATGACCATCTTGTATCTGGATGTCTGGATCTCTGGCGATCCTGAGGAAGTTTTCTACAATAATTCCCTCAAATAGATCTTCCACACTTTTAGCACTTTATTCTTCTCCCTCAGGGATTTCTATAATTCATATGTTTGCTTGCTTCATGTAGTCCCATATCCCTCTAAGTGATTACTTTGCCCTTGTTGTTCTCTTCTCTGGCTCTTTAAATGTTTGGATTAGTTCAAGAGTCCTGTGTTTAAGCTCTGAGATTCTTTCTTCTTCTTGGTTTGATCTATTGCTGAACTTTCTGCTGCATTTTGAAAATCCTTGAATGACTCTTTCATTTCTTTAAGTTCCATTACATCCTTCCTAATTTTGTCAAGCTCTTTAGTGACTTTTTCATTAATTTCCTGTAATATTTTTTAGGCTTCTTTTTGTTGTTTTTCAACTTTCTCTTCAATATCATTCATCTTATTTGCCATCTATATTCTGAATTCCATGTCTATCACTTCAACAATTTCTTTGAAGTTGGAGTTCACTGCTGAAGCTCCATTTTGATCCCTTGGGGGTGTTGATCTGTTTTTATTTTTCATGTTTCCAGGGTTCTTTTGCTGGTTTCTTCTCATCTGAAACTCTTTTCTCAGTTCTGGGTTAATAGGTTTGCAGGCCTCCTATTCCTTGCTTGGAACTCTCCAAATAGTTGTAGGATATTCAAGTTGGGAGCTGGATGAGACTTTCTTCACTAAGGTGGTGATGTGGGGATTTCTCTACCCAGGGTCTCCCCATAGAGGTAACTGCAGCAGCTGGATAAGGTTGTCATGGGTTCCTGGATTCTGGGCATTTGCTCAAAGCAAGTGGCAGCATGCTGGCAACTTGAGGCTGGGGGGTCCCTGGCAGAATGTTGGACTTTGGAGCAGCTCTTCCAGCCTTGTTTTGGAGGTAAAGACTCTGGGGTGGGGTCTTGGGTTCTAGGTGCAGCACTGAAGATTTGGGGATGGTGTCCCTGGCCTGGTGGGAGTTTTGAAGGCACAGGGGCAGAGCCTCAAGCTCCAGCGTGAGAGCCTCAGAGCTGGGACTGGGGAGGAACCACAAGTAGAACATCCAAGCAAGGCCTCTGAGCCAAAAGCCAGGCTGTACAGATGGCCGCCAATCTGACCTAGAGAGCAAGGTCAAGGCCAAGCAGGCAGGAGGCAATCCAGACCAGAGGACAGAGTCTGGGGGAGCAAGCAGCAGTCTGCTCCACAGGCACCAGGGTCCACCGAATGTCAGGTCAGGTGAGCTGAGGTTAGCTCCGGCGGCAGAGATACCACAGTGTTCTCCACACTCTACCCAGGGCCTGATGAAGCAGCCATCCACAGCCTCTCAGGTTGGTGCCTGTTGTGCCCCAGCATGAGATCTTCTGAGCTGGGACTGGGGTGAAACTGGAAGCAAAGCCTCTGAGCAGGGCCTCTGAGCCAGAAGCAGGGGCCATGTAGATGGCAGCCAGCCCAACCTGGATGGTGGGGTCAGGGCCAAGCAGGTAGGAGTTAGCTGGAGCCGAGCAGGCAGCAGGTTGCTTCTCAAGCACAGGGGTCCTGCAGATACCCAGTCTGATGTGCAGAGGTCATAGCTCTCTGTGCCCCACCCAGGACCCAATGTAGCATTCATCCAAAGCCTCTTAGGTAGGAGCCTGCTGTGCTCTGGTTAGTTCCCATGCCCAGGTCCCGCTGTGCTCTAGGAGGGTAGTGCCTGACTTCACATTCCAGGGTATGGCTCAGGAAAGCCATAAGTCAGTTCACTCCCTCCCCAGCCCAGTGTAAACCTGGCACAGTGCACCTGAGAGTTCAGGATTGTTTCAGTGTTGCCTGATCTGCATGGCGCCTGTTGTCTAGTGCAATGGCTCTGCATAGACTCCAAGCAGGTGCCTATCTGAGCAGGTAGGAGGTCTGTGGGGGTGGTGGGAGCTGTGTTCAGTCTGCACTGCCCTGGAAGGGCTAGCATGGCACTCCTGCACTCTATTCTCCTATTGTTCCCCTCCTGTTCTCCGATCTTGTTATATGTATCACTCCATCACCCTTTTTTCCACACTGAGTGTCCTGCATTGCTTCTCTGTGATTTCACAATGCTACTTCAGAGAGGAGAGATCTGTACGTAGGCAGCTGCCTGTACCTTTCACTTCTTACCTTGGGAGCTGCATGTTGGCAGGCTGCCTCTAGTTGGCCATTTTTTTCTCTCCCCAACATTAGTTTTTAATATGCTTAATTTTAGGTGTCTAAGAGACAAAAAAGTAGATAAGTCCATTAAAGGCAGTTAAGGCAAGCTTACAAGAAGGATTTAAGCAGAAGAGCTCAGAGTCATCACCGAGCTGACTCAAGGAGCATCTGTAGAGTGATACAAAAGGAACCTGGGGCAGAAACCTGAGGAGTCATCGAAGTAAAAAGATGGGAAAAAAATAGGAGAGTTATCTATTATGGAATCCAAAGACAGAGTATTTCAAAAAGTAAGAAGAGGTCAGTAGAAGTAAATAGTGTCCAAAACACACGCACACACTTACGCACACACACATACATGCACACACCCTAAAGATTGTTTGTAGGATTTGTCACAAAGTATCCTTGAAAAGAAGAGCTAATTAAAAATCTAATTAAGCAAGAAGGGATTTTAGACCCTTCAGGTCAATTTTATTGCTCCAAAATCTACACCAACTTTGGGGACATGTAATTCTGACTTCTCAGGAACAAGTGAGCCCTAGCTAATACAAAATAAAGTGGTTTCAAAAAAATTAAAATGGCATCTAAACTCTATGATGAGAAGAATGTCTTAGTTTTAATTTTTTAAAGTAGACATAAGTTTTCCTAAAGCTGTTTAATTATCAATCTTGTTCCACTCTACTACTTTAGACTCTGATCAAAATGAGATAAAAGTATTATTTTTCTGGTCACTTCATAATCATCCATTAGAACAATGGGAGAGGTTATGCAAGACAAGTTCTCATCCTTAATCTCCCACGAGACTCCGTGTGGCACATCCCTGGCTGCTGAAGAAAAGCTTTTCCCTTAAAGTCACTTCACTTTCTTTGGTTTTGTTTTCAAGTAAAGGGATTCATCAGGTTCTGGGTTTTGTTTTGATTTTGAAGCATCAGCCACATTATCACTTTATAAATGCTCAATTTGTTTTCAAGCCACAGCTTCATAGAGAGGCAGGACAGTTGACTGCATGAATTGCCTTCTATGACCAAGCAAGTTTTGGTTTTATCAGTCATTTTTCCTCCCCTGGATGGACAAACATAAAGCAATCATTTGAATTTAAAGTGATAGGTAGCATCATATAAACACCTCCTAGCTTACTATCCTTCAAAAATAATTTTGACATGATGCCACATCATCTTTAGTGACCCTGGAGCAGCAAGACTTTATTTAGATGTAGATTGAAGTCAAAGACAGCTATGCATAGCTACATAGGACATCTAGCATTCATTTGAGTTCAATGAAAAAATAAATCAGTCTAACTAATCGATAAAAATTATAATTGCCATGAGAAAAATGCCAAGTATATACCTTAAAGAATAAAGATCCCTAAAGGTCAATCAAGAAATCATTTGACTAGTATTTTTGGCCATTCTCTAAGTCCAAGGCATTGTACCAACTGGTGCGGAAGAGAAAAGTGAGGATGGAGAAATACTGTATAAGGCTGTTCTTCCTGGAAAGGTTTAGAATTTGAATTGTCTGGGACAATTGTTAGTTTGGAGCATAATGCCATGTTATCATAAATATGATTTTTTTATTATGCATTTTAAAGTTCTATGTATAATACTATATACCTGTGAACACACACACACACACACACACACATATATGTAAAATATCTAAAATACACATGCTAGAGAACAAGAGCCTTGAGATAATGGGATATGCACTCTATTTGTCTTAGTATCCAGAATGCTAATTCCAATGCCCAGCCTCTAATAATTAGTCAAAAAGAGTTTGTTGAATGAATAAACAATGGCATTAATACATTTGTGCTGTGCTTGTGGCCTTTAGAGTAGAAATAGGAAAGATTGAAAACAATTAAGTAAGTGATTATCAATTACCTCCAGGAGATTAGTAGAGATTGGTATCAATAAATCCACATCATTGCTTTTTCTTCAGATACCATGCTAAGAACATGATGAATATAAGGCTGACAATAATAGCATTCTTCTCCCAGAAAAATTTTCCTTCTCATTTAGATTCTGTTCTTATCTGTCATTACATTCAGGAGGTTGTCAGTGGAGTTGCTATTTAGTAGCCTTATTTTAGAGCATTTTTAGGCTGTATAAAATGGTCCCACTTTCAAAGTGCTGAGAGCTATTTCTGCTGAGGTATAAGCCGTAGTGCAATACTTTCACTACGAGCAGTTTTTAGAAAACATTATGCTAAAAAAATAGCATTTTTAATACCACAGTGAAGTTTATACTTGCCTTATACTTTCAACTTTATGTACAAATGAAATAAATATAATGCAGAAGAAAGTACTAATAGGATATTTAGAATCTATTCAAAACCACGCTTTTCCTCTCTACCCTGTGTGACCTTACGCATGTCACTTGACATGTTTCTTCATCTATAAAACAGGATAATAATGCCTGTTTCACAGGATTCTTGTGAATTAAATGAGATCATCGGCGTTAAATCTTATCTAATTACATTGAATTCATTTAACATTTTGCTAGGGACTGTGTGAGAAGCTCTCTCATTTCTGAAATGTGTCATTAATAAGTCAGGTAGTTGCTGTTGTTTTCACAAAGTTAAGAATAATCAAAGATACTTGAACCAGAATACATATGGCATTTTCACATGTTTAGGTAATACATGAAATTGTTCAAAACTACAGCTCTGTATATTATAATTACATTGACTGGAGGGGTGTGTGTGTGTGTGTGTGTGTGTGTGTGTATTTTAAAATTTTGTTTAGGGAAGATCTAGCAATCAAAGATTTCCAATAATTTCTTCAGGAAATATTGAAATAATATTAAAATCATACAAACATTAAAAACTGTTCTCTTGGCTTCCCTGAAGGTATTCCCTGGGTTCACATTTTTCCCTATTTCATTCACTAGCTCCTTTCCTTCCTTCTGTGGACATAATCACAAATAAAATATACCCTTTGGCTAATTGATATATTTGAAGTGGGGAGATTACCCCCAAGCCATAAGGACCCTCACGCAGTGGTGGTATTCAATCAATGTCACTAATTCAAAAGCTGTATTTTTGACCAATTTCCTATGCTACCAGTTGCGTATAAAGGTATGAAATATTATAAAGGGTGATCACATCTTCAATCTCTCTGGCTCCATTGACTCTTCTCCTCTGACAATCATTCTTAAATCTAATCCATGCTTATTTTGTAAAGCTTTCCTTCTACTTTTTTAAATATGTTAAAACTAATCTCATTCTCATTCTCTTGGCCCTCAAGAACAAACTTCTCAAAAAAAAAAAAACAACAACAGGCTTCACTGACTGTCCTTAATTTTTTATGCCCTATTCTTTCTTTAACTAGATATAATCTGGAAACCACTGCCATGTCCTACTATTTCCATGTACCACTGACTTTAAAATACCATCGGTGTCCTCATTACCAAAATTGTTTTCACTGATCATTCTATTTTACATTTGCTACATTTATACCACCTGATGTTTCAGAAGGTCCTTCTCTAAGGCTCCATGATCTCTCTGATCTGCAGAAAGTCTTTCTCACGGATCTTGTGGCTCTACCATCTTCTACAACCTCATCATTCTCTATGTGTAGCAGTTGCCTCTCAGCAATAACCCTCTATCATGGAAGGAGAGCATGAAAAGTTTTAGTGGATGAGCTATCTCTGAGTTACTTAACCATCTGTGGCTCAGTTTCCTCTCATGTAAATTGGGGATAATAATAGTGCCCACAGCACAGGTTTGTTGTGAGGACTGAATGAGAGAATTTATGAACAGTGCTTAGAACAGTCCCTGGCATATAGAAGTGCTATTTAAGTGTATGCTATTATTTTGCTACTGTTACTCACATTCCATATGTATATATTTGTTCTAAGTCTTATCCCAGTCTAATTTATACCACGGATAAATAGGTACATGACAGACTACACTGAAAATTTCTTGAAGACCAACACAGTGTCTTATCTGTATATTCCTTACAATGCCGTGCACAATATAGGCCTACGGGTAACATCATGGGAGTTCTTAAGCTGCTTGCATTAATAAAGTTTTACTTTCTATTCCTTCTATTTTTTTATATTTCTTGCTAAATTTTAATCTCATAGGCTCAAATGTAATCCATAAATTAGTATTACATATAAAACTGGTGGTTCTTGAAAATTAAGTCCAGGAAGTATTTTAATTTTATTGTGAAACCAAGAAGCTATGTCATTTTTTTCGTAAGAAATTAATTCTGCATTTAGATGAGAGGTTATCATAGTATATAGTGTGGTTTCAAGACCACTGGTGGCCCACGAGTGCCCTCTGACTGGTCACTGCTTGTACTTTGCAGGTTTATAAGACACCATCTGTGCTTTTGTTGCTGCCATGATTTCATAATCTATTTATGATGGTCAATAAAATCCAAATCTTACTTCAACAGTACACCATGCATGCTGTTAATTCTAAAATTTATTTTATTCTTATGCTGAGCAAAAGTGGGCAGATGAGGGGGTTCACTGGATTTTACGTACAGCGACTGATCTGAGATTGATCAAGTGTGATAGCCATTCCTTCATATAACCTTTGAATAGAAAAGGTTGACAACTCAAGACTTCCTCACCTAATCTATCTAATTGTAATGGAAAGCTTTCCCGTTGTCCAGCTGCATATAATTTTATCCTTCTCTTTGAATCAAAGGCAAAGCTTGACATCAGCCATCAGTAATAAAGGAAACCAAAACTTCATTCATCTGAAGCTACTGGCGTATCACCAAGACAGAACTATACTTTCAGTTTTTTAGATCATACTCAAATAATTCCAACTAACCAATGTTCTGCCTACTATTATTTATTTCCCCCATTTCAATGTAAGCCCCAAGTACTCTAGAAAGTAGCTTGACAATGCATAACTTCTCCATTAGGAATATTTTTATGGAGCCCATGGTTATGAGTTCATTTGCTATTCACTGTAATAGCACATATCATAATGAATTCATTTAGTATTCATGTGGATAATGCAAACACCATTTAGTAACTGGTTAATGAACTGAGTGGAGCTCTTTATCCTTCCTGGGTTTTATAAGAAATATGCTCATTTATTTAAATCATCAACTTTTTAGCTTCATTTTACACATGCTAGCTTTTTTTGTTGTTTTTATTCTCCAAAGTCCAAGTGTGGAGCTAGAGCAAGGGACAGCTTTCTCTGAATAATGGAAACCCAGCAACAAAGGGGCATATGGCAAGGAGACAGAGAAATTAAGTGTAATTATGTTCAAGTTTATTGCAGGCCAGTTTTGATTGTTTCATTTGGAATATTAAAAATCACCAAAATAATAATACTATTTATACACCAAGCTCCGAGCTAAGTTAAACGTGCTGTTTTATGCCCATTTTACAGATTACAAACAAAATCAGTAACTGAAGTACAGAAAGACCAAATAATTTATTCAATTTCACATGGTAATTAAGTGAGAAACCTGGAGCTGAAACAAATAGTCCTATTCCAGAGTACATGGCCTTCACTGTTGTATTAAACCACATGCCAGTGTCTCAGCTTTCCCTTATAAAATAATATTACATGTATATCTTACCTAACAAAGCTTTGTTGTAAGTGATTAAAATCCTCCTGGAGCAATTGCAAAGTTAAGATTCCACACAGTTTCAATAATCTACAGTAGATTATTGGACTAGGAGTTGGTATGAGCCAGCTACATTCTGGGGGTAATTAGGGTGACAATAACTAATAATAATTGCTTTTAGGTAGGATACAAACTAAGTAATACAGGAAGAATTTTGTTTGGAACTCATCTCCACAAAGTAAAATATGGCATACTCTAAAGTAAAACAAACACAAGAGAAAAGAAATACAGAAAAAAGAAAATAGAGTTTTCACCAGCCAAGTTAAAACCATGAATTGCTATCAGGAATTACATGGGGTACCTGTTATCACAGTAGATTTTCTCTTGCCAAATACCATCTAATAACATCTACAAGCCAAACAAAAATCTGCATGCCAGTATTAAAGGTCAGAAGAGGAGGAAGAAGAACAAGCCTTCATTCCCTTTTATATATGTGCACAAATTATTAATCAATTATTTTACATAAGAGATAAACAGCCTAAGAAGGTATGTGACTAAAATGACATCTGAAGAAAATGTTATCTGTGAGTGCTAAGAAGTTACAGAAGCCAGAGGAAGGGATGAGAATTATTTATTAATGTATACTCTTAGTTTTTCAACAGAGGACCTAATGTAAATATTATAAAATAAAATTCTGAATAAATTTGTTTTGGGGTATTTTTGGGGTTCTCTTTTTATTTTGTTTTTTGTTTGTTTTTTACTTTAAATAAAAAGCAGCTTTAAGTTTATAGCAAAATTGAGAGGAAGGTACAGAGATTTCCCATATACTCCCTGCCTCCCACGCATGCAGATAGCTTTCCCCATTATCGACATCTCTCACCAGAGTGGTATATTTGTTACAATGGAGCAACCTACACTGGCACATCATAATCACCCAAGTCCATAGTTTACATTAGGGTTCACTCTTGGCGTCAGACATTCCATGAGATTGGACAAACATATAATGATATATACCCTTCATTACACTATCACACAGAGTATTTTCGCTGTCTTACAAATTATCTGTGCTCTGCCTATTCATCCTTTGCCCTACCCCCTCCCCAATAACCACTGATGTTTTTACTGTCACCATAGTTTTGCCTTTTCCAGAATGTCATAAGTTGGAATTATACAGTATGTGGTCTTTTCAGTTTTGCTTCTTTCATTTAGTAATATGTACTTAAGTGCCCTCCCAGTCATTTCATGGTTTGATAGGTCATTTATTTTTAGTGCTGAATAATATTCTATTGTCTGGATATGCCACAGTTTATCTATCATTCACCTACTGATGGACATCTTGTGCTTCCAAGTTTTGGCAATTATGAATAAAGCTGTTATAAACATCATGTGCAAGTTTCTGTGTGGACATTAGTTTCCAACTCCTTTGAGAAAATAACAAGGAGCACTATTGCTGGATTGTGTGGTATGATTAGTGTTATAAAAAACTGCCAAACTGTCTTCCAAGGTGGCTGTACCATTTTGCATCCCCACCGGCAATAAATGAGAGCTCCTGTTGTTCCACATCTTTGCCAGCATCTGGTGTTGTCAGTGTTCTGGGTTTTGGTTATTCTAAAAGACATGTAGTGGCATCTCATTTTTGTTTAAGTTTTCACTTCCTTATTGATATATGATGTGGAGCATCTCTTTAGATGCTTATCTTCCATCTTTATATATTTTTTGGTGAGATGGCTGTCAAGATCTTTGGCCTGTTTTTCAATTGGGTGGTTTTGTTATTGGTTTTTTTTTTTTTTTTTTGAGACAGAGTCTCACTCTTTTGCCCAGGCTAGAGTGAGTGTCGTGGCGTCAGCCTAACTCACAGCAACCTCAAACTCCTGGGCTCAAGCTATCCTCCTGCCTCAGCCTCCCGGTAGCTGGGACTACAGGCATGCGCCACCATGCCCGGCTAATTTTTTCTATATATTTTTAGTTGTCCAATTAATTTCTTTCTAATTTTAGTAGAGATGGGGTCTCGCTCTTGCTCAGGTTGGTTTTGAACTCCTGAGTTCAAACAATCCGCCCTCCTCGGCCTCCCAGAGAGCTAGGATTACAGGCGTGAGCCACCGCACCCGGCCTGTTATTATTGAGTATTAAAAGTTTGTTTGTGCATTTTGGATAGCAGTCCTTTATCAGATGTTTTGTGTGCAAATATTTTCTCCAAGTCTATAGCTTATCTTCTGATTCTCTTGACTTTGTCTTTCACAGAGCACAAGATTTTAATGGAGTCCAGCTTATGAATTATGTTTTTAATTGATTATGTCTTTGAGGTCGTATCTAAAATGTCATCACCAATCCCAAGGTCATCTAGGTTTTCTTCTATGTTATCTCTACGAGTTTCATAGTTTTGCATTTTACATTTAGGTCTATGATCCATTTAGAGTTAAATTTTGTGAGAAGAATAAAGTCTGTGTCTAGATTCTTTTTCTTTTCTTTTGTTTTTGTATGCAAACATCCAGTTGTTCCAGGACCATTTGTTGAAAAGATTATATTTGGTCCATTGTGTCACCTGTGCTCCTTTGTCAAAAAACAGTTAACTACCTTGACATGGGTCTATTTCTGGTCTCTCTATTCTGTTCCACTAATCTGTCTATTTTTTTCACTGTGGCCACACTATCTGGTTGATTGTTGCTTTATTGTGAATCTTGAAACTAGGCAGTGTCGGTCCTGTAACTTTGCTCTTCTTCAATATTGTGATGGCTATTCTGGGTCTTTTGCTTTTCCATATAAACTCTAGAATTAGTTTGTTGAATTCACAAAGTAACTTGTTGAAATTTTTATTGGGATTTGTTGAAGATACTGTCTTTTCACCAATGTGACTTCTTGGCAACTTTGTCAAAAATTAGTTGACTATAGGTGCATGAATTTATTTCTGGGCTTTCTATTGTGTTCCATTAGGCTATGCATTTGTTTTTCTGCCAGTATCATATAGTTTACTATATAGGCTACTAAAGCTTATGGTAACCTATAGGTTATGGTAACCTTACTATAGCTTTGTAGCATATTTTGAAGTTAGGTATTGTGATGCCTTAAGCTTTGTTCTTTTTGCTCAGGATGGCTTTGGCTATTTGGAGTTTTGTGTTACATTTGAATTTTAGGATTATCTTTTCAATTTCTGTGAAGACAAGTCATTGGTATTTTGATAGAGATTTTATTAAACCTGTAGATTGCTTTGAGTAGTGTGGCCATTTTAACAACATTAATTTTTCTAATCTATAAACACAGAATATCTTTACATTTATTTGTATACTCTTCAATTTCTTTAATCTATGTTTTATCGTTTTCAATGAAGAAACCTTTCACCTTCTTGGTTAAGTTTATTCGTAGGTATCTTATTTTTTTAGCTATTATAAATGGAATTGTTTTCTCTATTTCTTTTTTCAGATTGTTCACTCTTAGTATATAGAAACGCTGATGATTTTTATATGTTGTTTTTATACCCTGTAACTTTACTGAATGTATTTATTAGTTCTGACAATTTTTTGGTGTAGTCTTTAGGATTTCCTATATAGATGATCGTGTCATCTGCAAACAGAGACAATTTGACTTCCTTCTTTCCAATTTGGGTGCCTTTTATTTCTTTCTGTTGCCTAATTTCCCTGACTAGGACTTCTAGTACTACGTCGAATAAGAGTGGTAAAAGTGGGCATCCTCGTCTTGTTCCAGTTCTTAGAGGAAAGGCTTTCAACTTTTCCCCATTTGGTATAATATTAGCTGTGGTTTTGTCATTTATGTGGCCTTTATTGTGGTGAGGTCCATACCTCTTATATTTAATTTGTTGAGAGTTTTTATTACGAAGTGACATTGAATTTTGACAAATTTTTTTCTGTGTCTTTTGAAATGATCACATGGTTTTTGTTTTTCTTTCTGTTAATGTGATATATTGCATCTATTGATTTGCATATGTTGAATCTCTTGCATCCCTGGGATTAATCCCACTTGATCTTTTTAATGAATGATCTTTTTGATGTGCCGTTGAATTTGGTTTGTATTTTGTTGAGGATTTTTGCATCTATTTTTATCAGAGATACTGGTCTGTAGTTTTCTTTTTTTGTTGTGTCCTTATCTGGTTTTCAAATCAAGATAATGCTGGCCTTGTAAAATGAGTTTGAAAGTATTTTTTCCTCTTCAATTTTCTGAAATAGTCTGAAGAGAATGGATATTAGTTCTTTAAATGTTTGTTAGAATTCACCAGTGAAGCCATTAGGTCCTAAGATTTTCTTTGATGGAAGAATTTTTATTACTGATTCAATTTGTTCACTCATTATTGTTCTGTTCAGATTTTCTATTTCTTCATAATTTATTCTTGGTAGTTTCTATATGTTCAGGAATTTATTCATTTCTTCCATGTTTTCAAATTAGTTGGTATATAGTTGTTCATAATAGTCTCTTATGATCCTTTTATTTCTGTGGTATCTATTATAATATTTCCTTTTCATCTCTGATTTTAGTTATTCATGTCTTCTCTCTTTTTTTTCTTAGTCTAATTAAGATCTGTCAATTTTGTTATCTTTTCAGAAAACTAACCTTTCATTGTGTGATCTTTTACATTTTTTTTTTTTAGTCTCTATGTTGTTTATTTCTGCTCTGAGTCTTATTGTTTCCTTCCTTTTACCAATTTCAGGTTAATTGTGTTCTTGTTTTCTAGTTCCTTGAGATGCGTAGTTGGGTTTTTTATTAGAAATCTTTGTTCTTTTTTGATGCAAGCATTTATTGCTATAAACTTCCCTCTTAGAACCACTTTTGCTGTGTCCCACAGGTCTTGGTATGATATGTTTTCATTATTGTTTGTCTCTAGGACAAAGATTCTTAAATTCTCCCTTTAATTTCTTCATTAACCCATTGGTTATTAGGTCCATGTTGTTAATTTGTCATGTATTTGTAAGATTTCTGGAGTTTTTCTTGTTGTTGATTTCTATAATAGTTTTATACCATTGTGGTCAGAAAAGCTACTATACATGACCTCTATCTTCTTAAATTTGTTAAAACTTGTTTTGTAACCTAACATATGATGATCTATCCTGGAGAATATTCCACATGCAGTTGAAAAGAATGTGTATTCTGCAGCTGTTGGACGGAATATTTTGTAAATGTTTGTTAGGTCCATTTTGTCTATGATGCATTTTATATCTGATGTTTATTTGTTGTTGATTTTCTGTCTAGATGATCTGTCCATTGTTGAAAACGAGGTGTTGAAGTCCCTATCATTATTGTATTGCATGCTATCTCTCCTTTCAGATCTAATAATATTTGCTTTATATATTGGGTGCTCTCATGTTGGTACATATATATTTACAATTATTATATCCTCTTGTTGAATTGATTCCTTTATCATTATGTAATGATAATGACCATCTTTGTCCTTTTTTCAGTTTTTACTTTATAGTCTATTTTATCTGATGTATTGTTTGCATGGAATATCTTTTTCAGTCTATTTATTATTAACAGTGAGGTGAATCTCTTGTAAATAGTACATAGTTGGGTCTTTTCCATTTTTTATCCATTCAGCCATTGTGTGTCTTTTAATTGGATAATTTGATCCTTTTACATTGAAGGTGATTATTGAGAAGTAAGGACATACCCATGCCATTTTGTTAATTGTTTTTCTGGTTGTTTTCTTGTTCCTTTGTTCATTTCTTCCTTTCTTGTTGTTTACCTCTGTGTTTTGTTGGTTTTCTGTGGTGCTAAGCTTTGTTTCCTTTCTCTTGTAATTTTTTCTTGATAGCTGGACATGATGAACCAGGTAAAAGGAACTAGTATACATAGACCTTTAATAAGGTGATGGTAAGGTGTGAGGGAAGAAAAGCATTCTATAATCCTGGGATTGAGTCTCAGTCTTTTGTGAGCCTGTGCCTCTAGTCTAAGCACTTCACAAGTGGTTCTTAGTTTCCCATCCCCCTTTAAGTGGGTCAGCATGGCTAAAATGGAGTTCATTATTTCCCTTCCCTCTGTGAAATGTTAGAGCTGACTGGAGTAGGTGAGTTAGGGTTGACCCTGTTAACTAATTTCTCCTGGGGTCTTAAGAAGAATGGAGTGCTCTGGCATATACCAAAATCGTTCCTTTTCTCCTCCCCCTGCCAGAAGAACAAGGAAATTTTTTTCTGATGTTTACTGTGAGGACCTGGTTGAGCTCCTGGAGGAAAGCTCCCCAAAATGTGGGGGTCCCTATGAATGGGTCCCCTGATGTTTTTAACTCTAAGACTTGTCCACATTAGGCCTCCATCAATTCATAATTTACAGTGGGTTTTCCTACTCCGGCCCTTCTTCTCACATTGCTCTCCTCTCATAGTCCCGTGACTCCCTGCATTTACCTATCTTTCCAGTCTTGGCTAAGCAGTTTGCTTTGTGCCCTCACCTTTCTTATAAACCCAATAAAAATTGTTGATTTTTCAGTCTGTTCAGCTTTTTGGTTGTTATTAGGACAGAGTGGCAACTTCCATTTTCTTTATGTATGGAATCAGAAACTAGAAGTCAATAAATTGTTTTTTAAACCCCAAGACTAGAGATAATAGAGTACAGTTTGTCAGCCTGTAAAGACTTCTTGAGTGACAATAATTGACTCTTGAATTTGCCTCTGAGCTTTCTAGATGGCAAGGTGAAATAGTGAAATGGGTTTCATATAGGAGCCACACTGAATAATGTAGTAGAAATGGTCTTCAATAATATTCCTAAACAACTAATACAATGGTGGGATTTATAAAACTATTTGTTATAGTCTTACCTTAATGAAAGGGCTGAGGGCCTCAAACACTGAAGCATCTTCCAATTAAACAGTTACTCTGACATGGTCCTACCACTATTATTTAGAAGAGGTAAAAATATCTAGTCCACCTCTTTAATTTTAGAGATGAGTAAAGAGAAATACAGAGTTTCATTTGTTTATTTTCTTGTCTAATCCCTAAGGACTCTACATGTTGAAAGATGTTACTACCAGAAAAAACGTATTTATCAGTTGATGATTTGTCCCCATGGTCTCTTTGAAAAAAAAAAAAAAAAAAAACTAAGACATTTATAAGTCGTCATCAGAGCTTCTGGTCAGCATGAACCAGACATTTCTTTATATCAAGTTGACCTAATAGGAGTCAAAAGAAGAGAAACAATGAAGTATTACAGATCAATTTAAAGCTCCCTCAGGTTTTTGAAATAGTTAAAAATCTTGAGAATTCCCAGTATAGTCCCTTGCTTGAGACTCAGTGGATTAGGTCACAGGAAAAGGGTTGTGTATGTGTTTGTGTGTGTGTGTGTGTGTGTGTGTGTGTGTTTCTCTCTCTCTCTGTGTATGTATACACACACACACACACACACACACACATATATGCTCTGTCATTGCTAGAGGAAGAAAGAGAAGACTAGATGATAATGGACAGAAAGGAAATTAAAGAAGAGGAAGGAGGGGAGGGAAGGGGAGAAGAGAGGGAAGGACAAAACCCAAATTAAAGAGAACAATAAAGAGAAGAAATAAGAAAAATAAAAATACCTTTTATTTATAGTATGTAGCCAAGACTACATACACTATGTAGCACTAGACTAAGTGCTTTATAAATATAATCTCATTTATTTTTCATATTTGCACCAATTTAGTCATGAAGAAACTAAGGCAGAGATAGGGCAAGATACTTGCCCAAGTTTATGCAATAAGTATAAGACCAGGATTTCAATTTCTGGTCTGTCTGATTCCAAAGTGCTTTGATACACAACACTATACTTTTCCCAATGAGATAAATGAGAAAACACTTTAAAAGATGAAAAGGAAGACATATATAAATAGAAGCTTGGAGGAAGGGAGGAGGAAAGGAGTCAGGAGTATACAGGGGCAGGCAATAAGAAAAGCAGCTGAATTGGCAGCCTTGCTGGCCTCCAGTTATTTTTATTGTGTCTCTACCTTGTAAAAAACATAGAGGTTTTCATTACCGTTGGGTAATTGATGGCAGATCGTATGGCAATGGACACAAGAGAAAGTGTACATATAAAAATAAATATGGTAAGAGGTTTTTGAAACCTGTCTTGCTTCTTAGCTCAGCACACTTTAGATTTGTCTCTCATTTTGGATAGACTATCATGTCCTAACTCCATTTCTAAAAGTCACATCTTTGGCCCAGAAGATGTCCCGGCTTTAAATAAAAGATATGAAACTACTTCTTTATTTTATGTGAAATACTCCAGATGAAATTTATAAAATGCAAGCAAGACACAAATTTCCATTCTTAAGGTAAACCTATAATGGAGATATATAGGATTTATGGAAGCTAAAGGGAGCAAAAAATCTATCTTCTAACTTAGTAGGGTGAAATAATTCTGTGGCTTGTTTTATTCTTCGTAAAAGTCAGAGTTTCAATAGGTTTATTGTAGCACCAGCACTGAAAAGAGCTGTCAAAGATTGCCAAAAATAGAGATAATCCTTAAATAAAATAAAAACATAACCACTGTGCAATTTTTGATTTTGAACATCTAAAAGACAGTGAGCAGCACTGATATTTGGCTAGAAAGTTACTATAAAAAATGTAAAATCAAAGACAAGCTGACAGGATTGGAAATGCTCCACCATGGTGAGTAAATGCAGCAGTGAGAGGTGTGTGGTAGCAAAGCCTTTCTCACAGGATTGGCAGCTTCTTGGAAATCCATTCTCAGGCTTACAGAAAATCTTTTGTCCCCAAACACTTTAGTCTGCTGCAGAGAGAGCTGGCACAGGAGCTGGGCCACACCTTAGTCTAAGAGCCAGTTTACTCATTGTCCACCTATGTCTTCAGAGTCCTGAGGGCTGAAAAGGTAAATGGTGACCTCACCTTGTATCATCCTGCCTTGCAGAAATAGTGCTGCAATATAAAAGGCAAAAACTTCTGCTTGCTTCTGTAAGGATGCAAGCTTCATGTATGAGGCTGGCGGACTGATGAGTGATCCTGCTTTTATGGGCTGAATTTTGTCTCCCCCACCCCCACCCCCACTAAATTAACCCCCAGTACTACAGAATATGTCTGCATTTGGAGACAGATCTTTAAAGAGATGATTTAGTTAAAGTGAGGCCATTAGGATAGCCCTAATCCAATCTGACTGGTGTCTTTATAAGGAAAGGAAATTTGGACATGCAGAGAGACATCGGGGATGTGGACCCACAGAGGAAAGGCCTTGTGAGGACACAGCAAGAAGGTGGCCATCTGAAAGCCAAGGAGAGAGGCCTCAGAATAAAACCAATCCTGCTGACACCTGAACTTTGGGCTTATAGTCTCCAGAACTCTGAGAAAATAATTTCTGTTGTTTAAGCCACCCAGTCAATAGCATTTTGTTATGGAAGCCCTAGCAAACTAATATATCTGCTTTTTTTCTGGGGGCTTTGAGCTAGAATGGAAGGATAGTCTCTCTGTTGGCTCCCAATCTTTCTTTCTGTGTTTCATCAGGTTTTCAGGGGTAGATGGACATCTGGCAGTCTGGTCTTCCTATATGTTTCCTCTCTCTCCTCACTCCACCTGCCCTTTGCCTCCTCCTCCTATCCGTTGGCCAATACTCTAATAACCATTTGTTACTTTCACGACAGTGTTCCTTATTTTCCCATTCTTTTCTATCTACCACCCTTCACTCTTTAGCATATGGAGAGATAATTTGCAACTGTGCCAAAAGAAAAAATAAATCATTCCACAACTCATGAGAAACCTTTAGTTTGGGTAGGTTTCCAGCTGAACCATAAGTCATCATTTGCAGGAGGTAAAAAAGCAATGATTTTTGAACAGTCTGGAGGCTCCATCTTGTCTAAGATGTTCTTGACATAATAAAAATTAGAACTATCACACTGCACATACTCCTGCATTTCTGTTTTTCCTAAAGTTCATTCTTTGTCCTACTCATGAGGGATTTAGTAGAAATGTGTTTTTCTTGGAGTTGGCTGTGTATTTCTTCAACTATTTCCAAAGGATGCAGGGGGTAGGACCTCTAGGTTCAAACTAAGATAACATATGAGTCATTGGTTCTAGATTTCCTGTTCCTGTCTCTCTGGTCTAGAGAACAGGGAGAAGAAAGCCTGAAAGTTCTACATGAAGGACTTGGAAAGAAAGGAGAATGAGGATAAAACTAACGAAATGTATTATTTTTTCAAGGTGGCAACATCAAGAGGGTATTGATAAGCTGGGTTGAACAATCAAGAGCCCATGGTCTGGTGGTGGTGGGTGGGAAGAATGCCAGAGATTGTATACAACAAGTTTTATATGTGTGTGAACTTATACTGGGTGGGGACAGAGACTTTGGCTTTTATCAAATGCTAAAAGAGTTTCCTGGTTCCGAAAGAGTCTTAAGAACCAATCCACTTCTATTCAACATAGTGCTCGAAATCCTCGCCACAGCAATTAGGCAAGAGAGGGATATTAAGGGTGTCCAAATGGGGACAGACGAGATCAAACTCTCGCTCTTTGCCGATGATATGATATTATATCTAGAAAACCCCAAAGACTCATCTAAGAGACTCCTAGAACTGATAAACGAA
>NW_012153062.1:2760541-2789327 GCF_000956105.1 Propithecus coquereli
AAAAAAAAAAAAAAAAAGAACCAATGATAGAGGGCTAGGCGCAGTGGCTCACGCCTATAATCCTAGCACTCTGGGAGGTGGAAGTGGCAGGATCATTTGAGCTCAGGAGTTTGACACCAGCCTGATCAAGAGCAAGACTCCATCTCTATTAAAAAAAAAAAATAGAAAGAAATTAGCTGGACACTAAAAATATATAGAAAATATTAGCCAGGCATGGTGGTACATGCCTGTAGTCCCAGCTATTTGGGAGCCTGAGGCTGTAGGATTGCTTGAGCCCAGGAGTTTGAGGTCGCCGTGAGCTAGGCTGACACCATGGCACTCTAGCCTGGGCAACAGAGTGAGACTCTGTCTCAAAAACAAAAAACAACCAATGGTAGAAATAGTAATTAAGACCTCGTCATCTTCTGTCTTTAGCAGTCTATTACCATTCCCCGGCCAAAGAGTTATCTATGTAACCAGGCAATGCCAAGGTCATTCCAGAGGATAAGAAAGCAAGGAATATGACCAGGATATGGTTGTTGCATAATAGGACATATTTTTCTGCCCAAAAGTCAGAAAGGGGCATTTATGAATTATTTTTCAGATTGAACCATAAATGATAAGATACTTTATTAAGCAGTTGCTCTATGGACTACACTGTGGTAATAACATTACATGAATTTGCTCTTTTAGCTAGAACAGCAGCCTTCTCAAGTAGGCTCTATTATTATCCTCATTCTGAAGATGGGGATGTGAGATTTAAGAGATTAAATTGTCCAAGGTCACACAACCAGTAAGAAGGAAAATTTTTTTAACTTAGACTCTATAGCCTACACTCCTGACCAATCATATAATAGTGCCTCCCAATGACATATTCGTAATTCTCAATGACCAAGAAATATACTTGGTTTTCTTTTTCACAAATTATAACCCTTATATCCTGTTTTCTCTTCTCCTTATATAGAGTCAATGGCTATAATTTAGATACACTGACAGTCTGTATAAACACACTTCATTTCTCGTCAATTTTGCACCCATCTTGCATTTGTCCCACCGTGTCTCATCCCCCTGTGCCCTCCTTTCCCCATATATACCAGCTTATCCTTTCAAGCTACTGAGATAGCCTATTATCACCATAAACTAGGGATTATATTTATTCGATATTAAACTGTCCTTTGAGCTTTCTGTGCAAATGTACATTTGTTTGTGCAGATAAAAAAACATTACTACAAATTGGCCCTAGTATCCTCATCATCATTCCCAGAGTTCATGACAGACAAAAGAGATTTTTAAATATCAAATATAAATCCAAATAAGAAGCACCTTTTTGAAAAGTATTAATACTAAAACTTTTTGAGGTTCCTTTTTCCAGATGATGGAGTTTGGAGCCGCAGGTGCCCATCCACAGCACGACCCTATTTCGTACTCGCTGAAGCTGGCCAAGGAGAACATCTTCAATCTGATTCCCATACGTCTTCAAATACATAAAGTCCCAAATGTAAATTTATTTTTCTCACTTAATGGGAATGAGAAAGATATGTGTCCTTCCCATCTTGGTTCTAGTTGAAGGCTGAAAATGTGACCTCTATAAGATGCAAGCCTTTTTTACTGACATAATTCCTAAGTACACTTTTGTCCAGAACCATCTTTTACTCAGCACAATGACAGGGGTGTGAGGCATCTGTAGCTAGACCAGTGATATTTCCCAGTCACAAGATTCAAATTCCTCTTGGAGCTGGCCCAGGCCCATGTCTCAGATTTGTTACTCAATGTGCTATGCATACTAATTCTACTTTCCTCCTTTCATAGCACCAGGTGGCAGGTACAGTATCAAAAAACCTTTGACAAGTCAGTCACTGAACTTTGCATGTACATTTTCATTCTCAGCTTAAAGCTATCTTAATCACAGTCCTCAATTCTTCCAGAAGTCATTCAGCAGAAGGTCACAGCTTTTCTTCTAAGACAGGTGCTTCCTATTTCCATTGGCTCCTCATTATAAATTTATCTCACTTTAAATAAACTCATCTAAAAATCCAAATTAAGGATGATGCTATTTACTTCACAGTAATTTACTTTTGCTGACAGATTTCCAATAAAATGTTTCCACATAATCATCTCTTCATTAAATTAACAAAATTCAATTTGCACACCATTTTTCCCAATGTATTCATCTAATTGTGTAAAGCAAGAAGTTTTCAAGCCCTCGGTTCAATAGTTGCCTCTATAATTTAATACTAGCTTCAAACAAATAAATTTAGTTGAGATTTTTAGGGGATTTTTGGTTTTTATTTTTTTTATTTTTTAGCAAACCATCAAGTATTGTCTATTCATCACCTCGTCCCTTCTCCTGGGACCTTCTCCCTTCCTATTCCCTGCACATATTTCTATGAGACTGACATGTTTTCACATGATCCTATTCCTCCATTCCAAACCACATTTGATTTATTCTAGGGGTGGGAAATTAACCCACGTTAGGTCAATAAAATATATTACTTTGGATTATTGAACTTGACATCAAGACAACAACGAAACTGTCTCCCTCTTGTGATAAGATGTAAAATATAAAATGTGTAAGCTACAGTCATTCATGTTTTCTGCCATTTGGAGGAAGTGAGTTGGCAGTAAGAGAAAATGAATACAAAGAACAGCAGATGAGAACCAGACAGACTTATCAGCACTTGCGTCCCTGAATTGTTCCTGAGGCCCCAGGGCCTCTCGGCCTTCTCATGACTCCATTGCTCAGTGGTTCTTTGGAGACCATGATCCAATAAATGTCTTTTCTTCCTCAAGTTCCTGCAAGTTAGATTTCTGATACATGTGACCAAAAGCCTTCAATAATATAGTTTTTATTAAACATTATTTGAAATTATGTTTTGGTTTTAAAAACAAGTCATAATATGAAATTAAACTCTTTGGTAAAGTAGGTCTAATCTTCTTAAGAATCCAGGCCATAAAACTGCTGGTGATCAACACAAGTCCTTACCGGGGGCCTAACCGTAAGACCGGCCAGACATAGCTATAGGTCAATAGCAAGCATCAAATACTAAGAGGAAGCACATCCTCTCTGCTAAAAAGGGAAGCTCTCTCTCCTGGTTAAAAAGGACTGTTTTAACATAGTCACAATTTGATAGTACAATATGGCCACGATCATTCTTCTTTTTTTACTAAGCCAAGCAGAAAAGATACTGAGTTTCTTTTAATACACAGCAAAGCAGTATTGTAAAATGGTTCATAGACTGGACTCTCAAACCAGACTTTGAACGGACTCAAATCATGACTCAGCCACTTATGAGTTGTGTGATCTTAGGCAAATGCCTTACCTTCCCTATACCTTAGTTTCCTAAACAGAAAAGTTGGGACAACAACCCATTCATCATTGGATTTTGGTGAAAGGTAAATGAGTTAACTTACTCTGGTGTCAGTACAGATTTCAGGTCTTAATGAGTGTTATCTATTCATTACTAATATTGTTGTCATCATCATTATTATAGTCTCTCTCTAAAGTACAAGATAGAATATTTGATAACAAGAATATTGAACACCTGCTGGTAGGAGAAATTCATGGTGGTCTAGAGAATTGTAGTTAAGAATTATAGGACCAAGAACAGATCTTGATTTTTTAAAATTGAGTTTGAGTACATATAGTGCCTTTTTCTGGGGGAAGGATCATTAGCTTTCATCAACTACTCAAAAAGCCTGGCCTATAAAAAAGTAAAACCCCTGTTAACAGAAAATAAGACGTACAGGTTTTAAAAACTGAAAACTAGAAATCTCAGAGATTAGACCATATATAAGTTTTTCTTTTAAAAAAGGCTTACTATTCCCCCCCCCCCACCTCAACGAGACAGTCAGGATAATATTAATAATGCTAACTGCTGAGAGTTAGTAGGGGACGGAAGGAAGAGAAAGGGAGGGAGGAGAAAGAGAAAAAAAGAGGAAGCAAAGAGAGGAAGAAATAACAATTTTAATAATGCAATACAGCCCACAATTTTGGCAATTTCACTCAGTGTATGTATGTCCCAGAGAGAATTGGGGATGGAATGTGAGAATATGAAAATCTGTTCCTTCAGCCAGCCCCAGTTCTCATGTGCTCCTCATCATGCAAGTATCCACGCAATGTTGACTCAGATTCTAGTGCTTAAAAATATGTACTTCTCATATGTTATGGCCCTAAATGGAAGACACCTATTACCTGTGGTGCACAGAAACATGTACTGATCTATGAAACCCGGGGATAAAGCTTGCAGTGTTGGATTCACTGAGATTGTCTCAGTCTTCAATATGGCATCTTCCTGAGATTTTCAAGGATAATTTTGATGACATACGTCTCTCATCCTTCATGATTATTATAGAACTTATCACTTGGAAACAACTCTATTATGTCCTGACTTGGTGTTTAGCATGTCACGTTTGAGAATAAAAAAGAGCTGTTATAGCATGTTCTCTGTAAGTTTATGAACAATGATTTTCTGACCCGAGCACCAAGGAATCAGTGTAGGCCTCCCCTTTCACAGCTCTAGAATGTCACCAGCATTGTGTCATCTCCATCTCATAAATAGTGGTAACATATGACTCTCATAGACTCCACAGTCCTAGAATTGATGGAACCCTTTGGGATGAGATGACACCTTTTAAGGGCGCATTTGTCATTTTACATTTTGTCTTTGACATCTGTTTGTAGCAAGATCTCATGTAACATTTCCAGGCATGACACTTGTCCAGTATTTTCACTGTGATATACATTGACAACATAACCTCTGGCTGAGAGGTCTCAAGCATGTAAGATTTTCAAAACTTAAATCTGAAGAATCTAATGTTTCTCATCGGCCTTTATCTCCCATCATATAATCTATCTTAGTTTTCGTTTCATTAGTTATATCCCAAAGGCCACACATAGTACATGATCTGATAGACTCCACTGAAAAACGGAAAGTATTTCTCCACTGTATAGTGTCAACATGGAACCTGCCCGCACACACAGTTCCCTTAGTCAAAGTGAATACTCCTCTACTGAAGCATATGTTTATTATTTTTTGTCCTAACTTGCTTGGGAATATGGGAGACACTTCATGAATGCACAAATGAATTGGGAATTCATGTAGTCAACCAAGAATTTACTGGTAATGAATTAGTAGTGTCTTCTAACTTTTTAAAGACAACGTCCTAGAACTGTGTAAAGAGCTAAAAAAAAAAAAAAAAAAAGTGAAACAAAACCTCATTAAAGTCAATATTAAATTAGTGTGAAACAGAAGTGACTTTAGAAAAGTTAGTCCCAAAAGTATGTTCTTCAGAAAAATCTATACTGATTTGAATATGATACTTTAAATTCGTGTATAACAGAAAAAATAACAGAAATGCTAGGAACAAAGTAAATTTTCAAGCTAACATCACTTAATCACTGCTGTCCATCAATAGCGCCCACAATAATACCATGCAACATTTAGCCTGACCTCCTTCCTTTATGTGTAATTATCACCCAAAATGAGATATACCTGTGTCAGTTCACCATTTTAAATTACCTCTATGTGATAATTTATGTTAATAGCATAATAGCATAACAATGATGGATAATGTGTACCAACATTTACAAATTGGTTGCAATGCATTCCAATTACAATTCTCTTCCTATCTCTGATCAGCAGCAAAATCAAATTAACAGTGCAACCATTAGTTACTGAATTATCCTAACATGCAGAGTCTATACTTGGACACCTTTTCGTTTGCAGAGCTGCTCTGGTGTTCTAAGTTTAGCTGAACAGGCAGGAGAATTGACCAAATCATGCACAACACTGCTAATGATTTTGTGTGCAGCCACAGTGAAAATAATCAGGAGGTTACACCAAAGGATTCATGGTCTGGTTAAGGCCCAGAAGAAGAGAATGCTGTTGACCTTACTCCAGAATGAAATGGATTGTGTTACATGGAATGACATGGGACTGGATTGAAATTTGTGAACCAATGGTTCATCCCCTCTCTGTGTCCTGGCCGTAGACCAAGGTAAGGTCTGCACATAGGTCTCTAAGGGTGAAGTTTCCAAGGGCCCTCATTTCATTAGGGTTCTTGGGAATCCCAGTGACTCAGTGTTACCTCACATGCTCACAACAGCTCAAAACTCAGGGGAACCCAAGGTTCATTCCATCATTATAAGGCAGGATAGGCCTCACAGAAACAAATCAAAACATCCTACTCAAAGACATCCTTTGAAATGTGTAGTCCTTGATCAAATGCACCATGCAATGCATTTAAAGATAATGTCATATAACTAAGTATACAGCTAAAGAATGCAATGCCCACACTCTCTCTGATAGGAGAGCATAGCAGTGATTCTCACTCTAGGTACATGGCCAAATGCTTTAACTGTAGGGAGCACTGCATTCCTTTGGGGATAGAACCCTATCCCTTTCTTTGGGAAGGCTTGAAACTGTGGATGGTACCAATTCTGGAAACGTCTATTCTATTACCACCACAACCACATGTTGATGGAGTCTTTATGCTCGTACCACTTACTATTTGCAATTCCTTCATGTGCTCTATGTTACACATTCAGAATATTTTCATGGCAAAGAAAAGATTGCGTAGCTACAATAGACTTAGGATTTTCCCCAAATTTAAGAATCCTGTAAACTGTTACTAGTCAGGCAAAGCAACCCGAAAAGCCAGGAAGTTTATGCATCAGAAATCAGACATTCCTTGCTTCTCTTCTGGATTCACCTGATATTGGAAAATTCCCTTACTACTACTTCTACAAAAAAGTTGTCCTTCAAAATCTATGGCCATAGTGGTTAAAAGCACTATGCCTGAAGTGGGAGAGCCTGGGTCTGTTTCCCCTCCACCACTTACTATGTGACCCTAGGGAAATCACTTAACCTTGCTGTGTTTTAATGTCCTCATCTGAAAACCGGGAAAACAGTAGTGCCATTTCACTGGATTGCCGTGTTGATTAAGTGGACTAACACATATAAAGCCCTTAAAATATGCCTAGACATAGGGCTCAGTAAACAGTAATTCATCTGTTATTCTACCAAAGAAATGCACAATAGACACAGACTGAGAACAACTTAAATATTACAAGCCACAGCTGCGTTATAAATAATTACTGGACAGCCTTGGGTCAGGAATTGCAGACAAAAGGAAACCTCATGTCTATGGTAGAAGAAAGTCACCAATCAATCCCTTGCATCTATTGTTGCACCCAAATCCAGGGTTACTTGGAATCCAACTTGGCAATCACTGGGAGCCTTAGTAGGAGATTGTTCTCTCCATAAGCTAATACAGTATTTTGAACTATCAGAGCACCTAATATAAACCGAAGATACCTTGAATGACAAGCCTGTGAATCCTAACTCCATCATTCTCTACAGAAACCTTAAGTCAGTGACCTAATCTCATTCTTGGCAGACTAGTATAAGCACAATAACATATGAAGCTATTAAAATGTTATGCACACATCACACACGTGTTGAAGGCTCGCCATGTATTTTCATTATGTGCATCATATGTACGTTCAGAATCTCTTAGATTTTGGCTGAGATATTTTTGGAGGCTAAAATAGGTACTAAAGCTAGTGAGGATCAATTTTTAAAGCATTATGCCTGTTGAGCAAAAGGTAATGTGCTGTTATATCATCTAGGAAGTGCAGTAAGCTCTGCAGGCTTCCTTCATTTATTGTTCTAATCAGCAATCCAATGTGCACAAGACTGGATTCCAAATAAAGAATATTCCTTAGAGTGAACCTGTGATGCTACTTGAGAAGTTGTTATCTGGATATAGGAAAGATTCTATGGTTTTCAAACGCTCGTGTTTGAATTTTGGTGGTCATTGCTTCTCAAACAGGAAAATCTGACATTTCTGTTCATTTAAGACGAAGGTGGTTATAATGGCCAAAAATAGTCAGGAGGCAGATTTTGTGTTTTTGTCCTGTTTCTCTCTGGATGTAGTGCATCAGACAGGTTTGAAGGAAACAAATCATATTTTAAAAGTAAGCATGGAACTATAAGGAGGCACACAGGCTTGCCTGCGATGCTGCCTGTGCACTGACAGTCTCACCGCGTCTCCAAGCATTCGCTGGTACAGCCAAGGAAGAGATGCTGCATAAATACGAGGACCGGTGTCGTCGGGAATCACGGCTGCCACGATATAATTAGTTACCCATTCTGCGTCCCATTCCCAGGTGGGAAGAAAAACCAAAGAGATAGAAAAAGAAAAATATTTCAGATTCAGAAACAATGCTTGCCATTGACTGGGTTTTGTTATGAGGAAGCTCTCGACACTCTCATCCTCCTGACACTGGCAGGCAGCCAGCTGGCATTTCTGTGGGCTACACTGAGAACCAGTGAATACCACATGGGTGGTTGTCAACATTAGAAACAAGAAAAATAGAGGGGAAAATGCGTTGAGAGTTATAACATCAACTTTCAGGGGCTTTTTATTTCTATCCAGATGGCACAAATATTCCCAGGTATTGGTACCTACACAGTAGGCATCCCAGGATGATAATTATAAGAGCCTCAAAGTTTACAAAGTACTTTTATATATATAGCCTAGGAACTGAGATGGTAGAAGCCAAGTGTATTGACTTTCTTACACAACTGCAGTTTCTTGTTTGTTTATTTTTTTAGTTTGCATATAGAGCAGGGCTACCTGAACTAGTACAAAAGAAGAGAATACTTTGATCTTCTCTTGAGGGTGATATAACATATACTCCTGTGATACAGCATGTGACATGTTTACCACTATCCTATATTAGAGTGGCATTCATTAATGTTTTGCTAATGTCAGAAATATCTTATGGGGCCTTTGGGCCTCTGGACTGCTGAGTGATGTGTAGCCTTAAACAAACTGGACTTTAAGTCCAACATACCACCTATCATGGTACAGTTTAGGATCGTTTATATTTGATTTATTTTTCTCATTTTTGACAAAAGGACAAATGTGATATTGATATTTATAAAGCTGGTATTTATGAATCACTTACTATGTGCCAATTGTTTTTCTACTCTCTCTATATATATTACCACATCGAGTCCATGAAACAGCCCTATTCAGTAGACACTCTTATTATCTTCACTATAATTCTTCCCATTTTTCAGATTAAAAAACTGAGGCAAGAGGGGGCCTAGATCACACACTTATAAGCGATGTTGCCCAAGTTCCAACCCAGATAGTTTGACCTCAGATCCCGGGTCCTAACCACTATGGACATGGCCTCCCATATCCCACTTCACGTGCATCTAAGATAAGACAGGTGAAGAAATGAACTTAGCAACCCAGTACTAAATCATTTAATAAATGTTAGTGATCAATATTATAATTAATATGATTTCTACCGTTGTTATTATTAACCTTTTTCTTATACTTTGCTTGGGCTTCTCAGAAAAGGAGACTACATTTGTTTCAACAACAAGATAGACTCTGCAGAATCAGCAACTCAAAACAAGTCATGTATGACAATGGACCTGTCGATACCTCAACAGAGTGGGAGTTTCGTATTATGTCAGGGATGCCAAGAAGATGGGTTCAGACGTGCATCTGCTTGCAAAGACAGCATCCTCCCCAGTGACATGAAATAGAGCACTCACTCCCACTGTCATGTCTGAACACACTTAGGGAAGATGGACGTGTGAAGTAGAGGTAAACGTGGAAATGGAAGTACAAATGGAAGGAAGGAAATGCAAGTTATGTGCCCTAAATGTCACCTCATCATAAAGCATCAACATGACACAAGGACAGTGAAAACCCCAATAGACAGATATTCAGGCCCAGTTCTCAAAGATACTATTTTAGAGGGTAAAGAGGTAGAAACAGTAGGAGGTAAGTGGCTTTTCTTAGTGTTCAATCAGAGGCAAAGGGCCACGAATGTCTTCTCTTCTCATGCCTTCTTATTAAACTGTGCAGCTACAGAAAGATAGGACTTTCCTTTTCAAATTATCAGCCTGGATGATGTGCAAATAGTGTCCTTACTGTTCCTGCCATGAAGTGCATGGGAGTGTGGGCGGGCTTGCCTTGTTCCCCTCCCTAGGGCAATCATGCGTATGTCTGAGAATTTCATACTCAGCACCAATACACACCCTTCAGGTCATCTCAGTCTGCTCCCACTTTTCCTTAGGCTTATGATGGAGAAAACAGGAGAATCAGTTAAGCCTCTACCCTCCAGTCCCAGCTATTCATGCAGTGATTGCCAAAAGATAACAGGTGGGAGGTGTATGTTCTTCAAACGCTTAAGTTGCCAAGGGCCAAAAGCACCATCTATTTATGGATAAATCCACTTTTATCTCCAGCACAGCACAGCCCTCTTTTCTGAATACCAGGCTCATATATCTAAATACCTCATTCTCTCAATTTAAATGTCTAATTGGCATCTCAAATTTAATATGTTCGAAATGAAACTTTTGATCTTTCCCCCAAAAAATGCTCCTCCCACAATCCTACCCATTTCGTTAAAAGGAAACTCCTATCCTTTTTAAGACATATGAGCACGCACACTCAACCACCAGTTGATAGAGGAGAAAATGAATTTTAACCCAATCTTGTAAATTAGTCAAATCCAGTAGTATACTTGTCCCCTTTAGATAGCTCAGTCTCTTCTGACCTAACAGTGTCTTTTCAGTTTTTCGAATTATCTTATCCTTTCCCTGCTACTTACAAAAAATGTCGGGGCACATGGAGGAATGCAGCTAATGTGACCTAGAGCTAGCACCAGGGAGTCAGAGTCTGCAAATTCACCTGGTGTCCTCCGCTACAAATGGTCTGGTGAACCTGAGTTGTAGAGGTATAATGTTTCCATTTCCCGTTTTTCTGAAAGTGATATTCTGGTGTTCATTGCTGGAGTTCATGGTCCCAGTCATTTAAATTCATTCCCTCATGCCCATCTTGGCATTCTCTGGCCTCTACAGCTCTTCACCAGGCCAATTCCTCTAAGCCTTAGGCAGGGCAAGGGGACCTTGGGTGCTCCCTTAAGCTCATCCCTAAGCCAAGTCAGGCATCATGAAGGTTGGGATTGTTACAGGAGCCCGCATCCCCTCCCACACCATGCCCCTGGTGCTCACATTGTGCAATAAGACCTCATCACTCTATCTCTGCTTACCTCTTCTCCAAATCCTCCTGGAACAGAAGGGGCCACCTTCTGGCTCTCCATTTCCTTTTCCCCATTGCCTCCTTCCATGCCAGGGCTGCGAGCCTCAAGGCCTAGCTGACAGAGCTAGAAGGACACTCCTCTATAAGTAATAAAAGAAACACCCTCCTCTACATTTTGTTCTTGAAGATAAATGAGAGTTAAGAGAATTGGGGCAAAAAACTCCAGTTTTATCTTGCTTAAAAAGCCTGGATTTCAAAATGATTTTGCAATACAAAGATCCCACTTAGCTAATTAAAAGCTAAAGGACCCTTTCTTTTTGCATTCCTGCTATACCAGTCCTTATTCCCAACCCCACCCTAGGCTGGTATCTTGGACTGACTGTTACAAAATCATTTGTTGAACACATTCTATGGTCAATGGGTGTCAAGCATATGTTGTGATGTAAGCTTCACATATATTATACATTTTTA
Source organism: Propithecus coquereli (assembly GCF_000956105.1). Taxonomy (NCBI): domain Eukaryota; kingdom Metazoa; phylum Chordata; class Mammalia; order Primates; family Indriidae; genus Propithecus; species Propithecus coquereli. The sequence continues at coordinate 2,772,065 of NW_012153062.1, forward strand.
ATCCTACAAATAAACCTGGAAAAAAGGCATTTTTCTTATTCTTATTTAACAAATAAGGAAACTGAGACTCAAAGAAGTTAAGTGGCCCAGAGGACTATGTCTAGCAAATATAAGAGCCAGAATTCAGACCTAGATCTGTTGTCTTATCACTGCACTGTGACTAGAATATTTTAGAATGCACCCATGAGTTTTTGGTTTTCATTTTAAAATCTCAAGGTAGTTCATTCCTCAAATTGCATCTATAGCATAAAAAGTTAGACAACTTGGTTAAAATGATTGCTCACATACAAAGTAAATGCAGAAAGTATAGGAAAGTAAGAAAAAAAGAAAGGAGGGAAGAAAGGAAGGAAGGAAGGACAGTACGTAGTTACATAGTCCATTGTATAACTTCCCAAAGACAATTGCATTACAAGTTTGGTAGAGTCAGTATTGTGGTGTTCTGATTCTCTATGTGTATCCAGGCTTTTAAAAATTGACTTAAATGACACCCAGAAATTAAAACAAACAAACAAACAAAAAATCAAACTTTACTGGAGACAGTATAGGTTATTAGTTAAGACAGAGCTCTGGAGTCATACTACTGGGTTCACACAACGCTTGTGGTCAAGAAAAGTTGGATCTTGTTATTATTACCATTGATAGTTTTCTTTAACAAATTGAACCATCTCCATGAGCTCAAAACCTCCTTCTGTAATAAGAAAAAAATAAATTTTATTTCTACTAACAAACACAGCTCAATCTATTTATTTTAAAACACCTTAGGTAATTGTCCCTTTTACAAATAGTCTTTCGTATTCTGTCACAAATACCTAGCAATATAGAAAAAGTTAAGTGATTGTACCTATACCATGAATACAAATACACAAAATTAAGGAAATAAAAACACTCCAAAATAAAGTTTAAGAAAAGAGACAGAGAGAGTAAGTTAATTGTGAGGACGATAGGATTATTGATCTTATTTAATTTTTTAAACTCTGTTTTCATAACTCTTAAAGATATAATTACTTTATAATTTTAAAAATAAACTAAACAGCCACAATGTCCATCCTCCATCACACCACAGACACACAGACACAAACACATACACACAGAAAGTGCAGAATTCTTATTTAAATGCTATCTGTCTTTTACTAAATAGTAAACTCTTTAAAGGGGTTTATTCATCTTTATACTCCTAGCTCTCAGCCCAGTTCCTGGTAAATAGTAGGTACTCAATACACATTTGTTGAGCCTTTCTAAAATATTAACCAAAGCCCTACCTGGACTTTTAATATCACTCAACACCAAAGAAAGTGCACACATGTTTGACCTTTTGTTAGTGACATAGATGACCACTAAAAGCTAACATTCGTTGTGTACCAACTCCAAGTAAGGTGCCGTGCTAGCATTTAACGTGTTATCTCGTTCGATCCATTGATCCATGAGTTGGTGCTATTTTCTTCATATTCTATTTACTGATTTTTTTAAGAGATAAAGAAAAGAAGGTCCAGAAAGTTTGAGTTATATGTCAAGGTCACACAGCCAAAGACAAGTTGCAGAGCTGGAGTTCCACTCGGCCTGACTCCTAAACCAGTGCTCTTAACAGCAGGCACTTTTGCTTCTACCCACATTGTTTCAAAGACTCAAGCACCCTGCATAGAATTCACATGCAGAAATATTAATAGATTGCTGATGATGCCTCTTCTCTGAGTTGTTACGATAGGACTATACTGTCCAGCACGGTAGCCACCAGCCACATGTGGTGACTGAGGGCTTGAAATATAGCTGGCCCAAACTGAGATGTGCTGTAAAGAATAAAATACACACCAGATTTTGAAGGTCCAGTACGAAACAAGGAATGTAAAACATCTTGTTAAAAATTTTTTATATTGGTCACACATTGAAATGATAATATTTCAGATATATTGAGTTAATTATTTCACCAATCTGAATAAAATTTGTAGTTTAGTTAATAGTATTATATCCACGTTAATTTCTTGGTCTTGTTCATTTTACCATGGGTATACAAGGTGCTAACATTAAAAGTAGCTGGGTGAGAGTATAGGGGAACACTGTAATATTTTTGTAATTTTTAATGTCTAAATTTATTTCAAATATAAAGTTAAAAAATTAATTCCACTTCTTTTTTTCTACTTTTTTAATGTGGCTTCTAGAATGTTTAGAAGTGCCACCTATGTGGCTTACATTATATTTCTGTCAGGCAGTGCAACAGTAGAACATCAAACGTGAGAACCAAAGTCACCTCAGTACAAATCTTTCCTATCAGTACAAGTCTCTCTGTCAATTGCAGCTCCATGTTTAGAGTAGTTTAGTTTACCTAATAAGCAGTCTTATAGTTGGAAAGCTAATGGGCCATCAGTTAATGCAGCCCCATAACACCACTTAACCAAGGTGAGTAATGATTTGAATTCACGGGTCATCTAGTCAGTCTATGATTCTAGGCAGAAATACACTAAAACTTTTCCTGGAAGACAGCCCTATTCCTCAAAATCTCCTGTGGATGTTTCCACCATCTTCCTCAGAAAACTGCTCTGGTTTTCACATCATTAAAGTCAAGAAATTTTTCTTCTTTGCATTAACACATAAACATGATGATTTTATGGGCTTTTATTTCTTTTATACCCTCCAGGGTTGTGACATAGGCAAACTACAAAAAAAACAAAAAAAAAACAAAAAAAAACCCAACAAACAAAAAAGTGAGAGTAGAGAATTGCTTTACATGCTTGCTTGAAAGGGCTATGAGTTAATGCTCATGCTTGAAAAATTATCCTCAGCATGGTTAAGTTATAGGGAAATGAGGGAAAAATGCATTTTAAAAAAACAACAATCCTTCATTTACACTTTTGTGGAGATCATAATGAGAAAGTACAAACTGAACAAAATTAGTAACTCACATTAGATCACCACTTATTCTGTGCCAATAAAGGCCATGTGCTGGGCTGACAGAGCTCTAGCTTCTGAGTCGGGAGAGCAGCACTCGAAGTTCTGCCTCTAACAAGTCACCCAACGTCATGAATCCTCGGCAACCTCAGTTGTAAACTGAATAGATAGGTTTAGATTAGTATTTTTCAAATCACAATGCCACCCCACTGGTAGATCATAAAATCAATGTCATGGGTCAAGACCAAATTTCTTTAAAATGAAAAAGAGTTAAAAACCTCAGAGTACAGTGCATATATTAAGAATCCACAATGTTTCATGAAAGTTTTGTTATGTGTATGTGTGTGTGGAGATATAGACACACACATATACGTATATATTATAGGAATTTTTTTTTTTGTAGTTTCTGTTTTGTGTATGGGATCATGTTATAAAATGTTTCCTGGTATAAATTACCATAAAATTGTTTAAGAATCACTCTTTCAATAATGTCTAGAGTTCCTCACATCTCTGAAATAGTATGCTTAAAACAAGAAATAAACCATTTACAAGCAATGCCTCCAATGTCCAATGCTCCTCAGTCCCTAACGAGCAGTCCCTACTTATATAGCAGCAGCTATGAGGCCTCTAAGAATGGCCACCTTGATTCCTTCCTTCCCTGTACACACATGCTACTCCTTCATCTCCTAAGAGATAAAGCTATCTTCCTTAAATCTGGGCTGGCCCTATCAGTTGCTTTAATCAATATAATATGCCAGGAGTGGTATGTTGAGACAAACCCCGGCCTTAAGAGGACTAGAAGCTTCTGCCTCCTCCTTCTTGGAAACCAGCCACCATGTAAGAAGTCAGACTTCTCTGAGACCATGATGTTGTTAAGAAGCCCAAGCTTGCCACGTGTGAGGCCATGTGGAGAGACGTGTCTGACCAGCCCCTCACTGTTCCAGACATCGCAGCTGAAGCACCACGCATGTAATAAAGAAGCCATCTTACAGGTTCCAGCCCCAATAGATACCACACGGAGCAGAAGAACCACATCACTAAGCCCAATCCAGATTGCACAATGATGAGAAATAATAAAGTGTTGTTTTAAGCCACTAAATTTTGAGGTAATTTGTTACATAGCAATAGATTATGGAAACAACATCCATGGAATTGTAAAGTTGCTGTGGATCACAGGAGGCTAAAATTGCTTCTCTATTTTGTAACAGTTTATTCTGGAGGGCTCATTTCACAGCACACAGCATCAATATTTACTGAGTATTTCTTGGGAACACTGGCAAATCACGGAATTGCAATGCAAATTGCAACACTGTGCTAGCTACATAGGCAATTTACTGGATGCAGAGTAAGGGGTGTAAGATCTGAGAAAGTATATTGGATTCATGTAAATAAAGGATTTCAAACATCTCGAGATTTGCCATGTTGTTAAATTTGCTGGAATGTGGATAGAGATGAATATTCTGGCAGGCAAAGGGAGAAGGAAGATCCATGCTTTTAGACTTTTCTTCTGCCACACAACTCCATGGACAAAACTGAAGACTGAAACATAGCAAATTATTTGCGAGTGGCAGCCTTTTCATTTGTACCCACAGCTGCTGTTAAGGACCACCACGGCCTCAGCTTGAGCCAATTACTGCACTGTGTACCTTATCACACGGCTTCATTTTGTTCCTCGCCTGTCCTAGGATCTGTAGCTCATTAAGATAAGATCTGACAGGCTCGGTCAATGCTGAGTTAAGAGCTGGTGGCTTTTCTTTATTTGGGCACAACCACAAGTTCCATGGACTTATATTCAGTCACACAAAAGGGAGGGTGTCCTTTGCTGGTGAGATTTTATTCACTGTACTGTTATTTAGTTATTTATCCCAACCTGGGTATTTACACAAGTAAAATTTTCCAGACTTTTCTATCAAAAACTTTTCATCCCCTCCCCCCCAACACACATGCTCTTTCATGAGGGTAAAGTGCTGCTTCTTGATTAAAAAAATATCTCTAATGAGGAGGCAATAAATTCTTATGGTGTTTTGTGACATGGGTGAAAATGTTCTCCTTTATTTTAGTATTCTTGCTATTCTCCCAAAGAGCTATAAATAACAATAAATGGTAATACAGGCTCTTGTCGAAAAAATTCAGCTCCTTTCCCTTTGGTGAGCTTGATTTCCTTTTACACTGACAAGGAGTCAGTTCCTGACTGTCTGCCTTCATTTATCCTTTATGCTTTAGATCTGCCTTTTGCACTGGCTCACGACATAGTCCATATGGAAATTAAATGCACCCACATTTGAAACAAGAGTGCCTTCCCTCGCTGGCATTGGTTTCAAATATGATATTTTTATTTCAGTGACAAGGTCCAGCGGTTAAAGACGTAGTCAGACCAGAGTGACATGAGCAGAGAAAGGATTGAAGTGATTCCCTAGTTACTCAGGCAAAAGTAACAGAAGGAGAAAGGGGTCCCAAGGGCCTGGTAGGTTCTGCCTGAATTATCCAGATAATTGCTTCAACCCTTTACCCTGACAATGGAGACTTGGACTAAAATGACATAAGCCATCAGAAGTTTATTTAACTTATTTTTCCATATTCCATGAATAATGACAGAAATGAAAGTGAATGGAGATGCCTGTCAAGATTTAGGTAGAGGCCTCTAACTCCATGGCTGTGATGTTCGTGGGAAATTCACAGAGTGTTATAGAGGTAAATTCTGAAACGAATAAAAAGGAAAAAAAGAAAAAATTATAATTGCAAAATGCTAAACTTCGGAGTGCTGGGGGACTCCAGAGAGGCCTTATCCTCCTTTTTATCTACATTCTCTTCTTAGATAATCTCACTCCATCCCATCATGTTAAGTACTTTATACTCCCAAATTTATAGCTCCTGCCGGGCCCTGCCCCTGAGAGTACACTCAACATACCACTGCAGAAATCATCGCTTACTTCCAATCTTACTACTGCTTCTGCTACTACCCAGAGTTGATACTCATCGAATGTTTTCTACACCAGGCAACTGGCCTTAAACATTGACAGGCAGGATCTCCTTTAGGTCTAAGGGGTAGAATTCATAATTGTCTCTTTTTTACAGATGAAGGAACTGAGGCCTACAGAGGTTATCTGAGCTGTCCAACATTTCAGTTACAAAGGAATGGAACCCGGACTCAAGGACAAATGCGCTTGATTTCCAAACCTCTATTTACGATGTGCTGCTTCTCTATTGCGTTTATTATTTCTTCCAAGTTTATAATTCAGCATATGCTACTTTGAATTACCATGATTATGATGATTATTATTTTGTTATTAAGTCCTGCTTCTTCCCATCCTAATGCCAGCCCTTATGGCAGGGGCCTGTCTGGTGTCTCTGCACGCTTAGCTCTAGCAAAGCCTTGCATGTTACGTCATCATGTATTGCAGTTGAGGTTTCACAGAAAGCCAGCATCTCAATTAATAGCTTGGCTAGAAGCCTAAGTCCAGAAGTTTAAAAGAGCATCTTTACTAATCTGGGTTCTAGCCGGTTACCCAGGTCTTTAAAAAGCTATGGAACGTGTTGTCTGTGCTGTATCTGATTTATAGAGGCGTAAGGCGATTCTCTGGAATACACTTTATGGAGGTATATAGAAACTAAATATTAAATGCAGGTCAGATTCCTTTAACTCTACAAATTGTATTTTGGAGGTCACTGGGCCAAGATCTAGGAGATCAGCCTAGAAAGCCTTTTGAGGGTAGGGATTTATTATTCGTGGGACAAAAGATGTAATCAAAAGACTTGTCCCAACGCTATTGGGGATCAGCCTCTTGTCTTAAGGACTGATTTTTTTTCCTGTTTTTAGCTTTTGTCAAATTGTTCCGTCATTTAGTGTCAAGTCGGGCAAGTTCTCTTTCCCTTTGTACCTAATCATTGCTGACATGTAGTTAAAAATCTTTACTCCAGAGAATCTGCCTGTGGTGTTTCAGGTCAACCTCACCCCATGTGAAAATACCGTACATGGAGTCTCTGAGTCTGGGATCTAAAAATACGGGCTTGTTGTATGCTGTCACTTTATAGTACATCAGGCAGGGTCATCTTTCACTGAGGCGAGCGTGCTGTCCAACAGGTCCGCAGCGAGTGTGTCACTGGCTTTGTGCAGAGTGCTCCTGGTGGCAGCAAATGAAAGAGAGCCTCGGCGACTCTCTACCTGTTGCCTGTGTTTTGGGAAAGACTTCAGTGCGGTAACTGGCTTCCTTTTGACTTTTTAAGATAGTTACGCAAAAGTTTAGCATGAAAAAGCCATGTGGTTTTTTTGTTTGTTCTGATTTTTTGTTGTCATTTTTTCTAGCTGTTTATTGTTAGTGTAAAGAAATGCTATTGATTTTTTTAAATCAGATTTATTGAGATATAATTTACATACAGTAAAATTCACCCTTTTTGATGCATTGTCTGTGAGTTTTGACAAAAGTGTATAGTAATAAAGCCACCACAATCAAGACACAGCACAGTTCCCACCCCTGCAAATATGCACTTGTGCCCTTTGTAGTCAACTCCTCTCCACACCCCAGTCCTTGGCAACCACTGGTCTGTTCTTTGTCTTTATAGATTGTTCTTATAGAATCATACAGTATGTAGCCTTTTAAGTCTGGCTTTTTTCACTTATCATAATGCACCCGGGATACATCTATGCTGGCATCTGTATCAGTAGTTTGTTCCTTTTGTTGCTGAATAGTCTTCTACTGTAAGGATGTAACACAGTTTAACCATTCTCCAGTTTAAGGACATCTGAGTTGTTTTCAGTTTGGGAAAACTATGAATAAAGCCACACTAAATATGTGTGTACAGGTTTTTGTATGACCATAAGTTCTTTTCCCTCTTTTGAGTAAAAACTAATTGCTGGGTATACAGTGAGTATGCGTTTAACTTTATAAAAAACTGCCTGTTTTCCAAAGTGGTTATACAATTTTGCATTTTTAATCAGCAATGTATCAAAGTCCTAGTTGCTCTTTATTCACCCTAGCATTCAGTTCTATCAGTTTTTTGTTTATTTGGTTTTGTTTATTAACCACTTTAGTTGGTGTGAAGTGATATTGTGATTTTAATTTGCATTTCCGTAAAGACTAATGATGTTGTGCATCTTTTTATGTGTTTATTTGCCATCTTTATAGCTTCTTTGGTAAAGTTTCAGTTCAAATATTTTTCACTGAGTGCAAAAGCATGACAAATTAGCTCAATCAAAGTTTTACATGACATGGGGGCCTCTAGAAATGAAGACCCAAAGACCCAGGAAAAGCTTTCTAATTTTATGCATACAGTCAATGAAGAATGGACAGTGTGTAGAAATGTGATTGCATAAAGGGTATGATCTATTGATAATAGACGGGGGGAACTCAGCAAGGCTTATCTGTCCAGATTCTTCTTGATCTCTCTATGTAGAATTTCTGCACACTCTTCATAGGGCAGGACCCCTCTGGAAAGAGGGTTTTCAAGGGAGAAAGGAGAAGGGAGAGAGTGACTTTTCTAGGTTTTATGGTTTGTTCTGGGGGAGAAGAGTTCTAGTTTCTATGACCTGCCTTACAGAAGAGGAATTCTGGTTTCTATGACTCCCTTCAGGCAAGAAAGAGAGGCAAGAGCAGGGGGGCAGTAAAAGCTCAGAGAGACCTTGTTTCTGAGACCCTCCTAATGTCCTTCAGTTTAAAATACTCAGCAGACCAAACTGCCATATTTTGGAGTATCATCTTCTGACCTCCAGCAGTATATACTCTTTCAGCAGCAGCCTGGCAAAAGCAGGAGGACTTGTACCTTCTGCAATCACAAGGCACAAAAGTGATCAAATGTAGATACAGGCTCTTTGGGATAATGCTGCTCCTCCTTTAATCCTTAGGAGACATTACATAATGAAAGTAAACTCTGCTGGAGTTCAGCCCCTGGTGCTCTCTTCCCTACCACACTTATTTCCTGGTAGTCTCATCCAGTCTGTGGCTTTAAATACCTTCTCTACACAATATCCAAATTTGTATCTCCAGCTGGATCTTGCTTTCAAACTGCAGTTTCATATCTCTAACTGCCTATTCGAAATCTCCACCTAGAATTAAAAACATTTTTAAATTCAGCGTGTACCAAACTGAACGCCTGATCTTCCGTTCCACCCCACATCTGCTCCATTTCAGTTCTTCCCATTCCAACTGAGGGCAATGTTACCTTTCCAGTTGCTCAGGAGAAAAATTTGGAAGTGATGTTGGAGTCCTCTCTTTCTCTTGCACCCTACAGCAAACCCATCTTCAATGCTGTTGTCTCTATGTTGAATATATATCAAGAGCTGATTACTTCTCAGAAGTTCCACTGCAACCATCGTGACCCGAGACACCATCTACTCTCACCTGGATTACTGCTATATCTGCCAGAACGGTCTTTCTCTTTTTCCCCTACTTTTGCCTTCCCACCTCCAGCCCATAGGCTACTATCAACACAGCAACCAGAACAGTCAATTAAACACATAATTCAGTCATTTTACTCCTCTACTTAAAACCCTGAAGTGGTAAAAGTCCAAGCCAAAGTCCTCACAATGGTCAACAAGGCTCTGCATGGTCTGTTCCCTCCTCCATTATCTCTAAATCCCTTTCTAAAAACACTTTAGGACTGTTATTGTCACCAAATTTCAACATCCTATGTTCTATGTAACTTAAAGTTCAATGGCTACATTATTAGTGCCAGGTATACAGTGAGTCAACAGTAAAGTTAAAAACAAAATTTAGCAACTTGCCCACTTCTAGTACTGTAACCTTACTAGTAGATATTCAGTCTTCCCAGAGGCTATAATACCCTTGTTAAAAATTAATAATACCCTCAAAGTATTAATTACTTACTGTTTGCTGAGTACTTCGCATACATTTTCTTTAACGACAACTCTATGTGGTATTTATCATGGTACCCACTCTTGAAGTGGTGAGCCTGAGACTCAGGGCTGCAGGGGACTCTATCAGGCTACACGGATGACAAGTAAAGGGTGGAGGAGAGCTTAGGTGGGCCAGACTCGAAACCCACCTTATTGTTGCCTTATCTTCTTTCCCTTGCCAAAAGTAGGTCAAAAAATCAAAGAAAAAATATAAAGATTATTTTTCCTAGGTTTCTTATAAAAAAAGATATCAAAGGTAAACATTTTTTATGTTTTGTAATTTTATCTTTGAAGTATTCTATACATGGTTCTTTCTTCCTTTATTTTTTTTTCCTTCTTCTTTTCCCAGGCCCAAGTAGGTGGCAAAGGCCTTACAGCCTTGGGAGAAATGCTGCCAGGGAAGATCCTGCAACTGTAAAGAGAATAGTGAATTTATAGGAGATGAATCAAGTTCTCCTACCCTGGAAACCAGCCAGCCTGATCGATATATAGATCTACTTGGCTTTATGCACTAAATGTTCCTGAAAAGTTGTCTATAAGATAAATATTTGTATACAAAAATCACATATTCTTATTGCTTTCTTTTGTGATTCTAGAAAAGTGTTCCCACACACAAAGAAAAATATTTACCCCAATTTTACAAAATGATGTTGGTGAAGCCAAACATGCACTTTAAGGAATATTCTGACTTTGTCAACACCACTCATGCAAGAAGTTCATCAAACAGACAGCCAATCCATATGGTCATTGATATGCCTGTAAAAGCACAACTATGTCAAAATACACAATCAATTCTCTTTCAAATATTTAAACAGCCTTCCTAGGCCTTGGTACTGGATGTTTAATAAAACCCAGCAGAAATAAATAAAAATACTTTCAGATGAGTAGTTAGGCATCCCCTGCTTTGCAGTTAACAGTTAAGCAGCTACTATCCCTTTTACTAGCCACACACTCCTTCACTAATCAATAAACGTTTGCTAACCTTAATGAGTATCTAATTGATAAAAAAGAGATTCTATGTCTCTTACCTGATAAGAACAGCTGTAGTGTCACCTGAGATAAGAAAAATCTTCTTGCTCCTTCTATATAACCCTGAAAACTCTAAAGCAAGATGTCAGACGTATAAATCAGAATGTGTCCTCAGTGTGTTAGCTGCACAGATGCCATTCCGTGCAAATTGGGAGAGTCATATTTGGAAGAATCTTGACTGCCTCCTCTATAAAAATGTGCATAGTAGTATCAAACTTATAGAACCTTCCATAGAATTAAATATTAATATTAATTTACTCATATATATTATCTATTTTAACCCTCATCAGTAATTAGGTAAGTATTATTGAACACAATCTGACAGATTTAGAATCTGAGACTCGGAGGCTTTAAGTCGCTCAATGTTAAGCAGCTAATAGGATTTGAATTAAGGTCTTTGTTAAAACAAAGACTGTTTTCTCCTTTTTAACAGAGCATTTAACTTATTGTGGGCACTCAAGTAAGTTTATACATTTAATGACAAATGTCTTAATCAGCAAATAAGTATTTTTCAAATGAATGAATGAATGAATGAATGACTATAGTAAGTGTGCAAATGCGCATGCATGTGTGCTGCACAATGTGTGTGCAGATTTACACTGTGGAAACTCTGCTAATCATTACAAAATGAACAGAAAGTTACCACCCATAGCCAATTATCAAAGAATTAAAAGAAAAAAATACTTAAATACCATTCACCCTATGCTAAATGTAGCTTCCCTTTTCTTGGGATGAATTCAGAGGTTTCCTAGACAAATTTTACTTATCTAAATAAGAGCTATTGGCTTTGGAAAATGTTCATCAAGCCAGGCCATTCAGTGCAGAAACAAATGCATTAGTGCTTAATAATCATACTATTTCCAAAAAATAAAGCCATCACAATTATAAATATGGGCAAACATTGTCAAATTTTCTGATATGATGTGAGAAAATGCTTATATTGTTATTAAAATATTTGAATTATTAATAGACTCATTTTTAAGAATGTTCACATTTTGGTTGATTTTGAACAGTCCTTAATGGAGTGGGATTTTTTGCATTCTGGCTAAGTTAGCAGGCCAATTTACTGGTCCCAGTCTTAGACACACAAAAGCCAAGGCTGAGAATTCCCAGGGAGGGACTCTTTTTTTGCCACCATTGGTGGCAGCTACTATTTCCAGCCTCCTCAGTTCAGGGACTCCCTAACGAGGTAAAGACTAAATTAAATGAAAACAACACAACTCTTGAGACCAGGTGTCCTTCGTTCCAATCCCAATTTCTTTATTAACGCTTCTGTTTAATAAGTACTTTCATTAAACAGCAACTGGCCACTTTCTTAGGCACTATCAAAACAAAGACCGGTGGTTGTCTGTAGATGACCCAATATCCCAGCCGCCTTCCTTCCTCCTCACCAACCCTTCTCTGTGCAGTGGGGATGAGAAAAACTTTCATTTCGAAAGTCACACCATCAAACTGCATGGAGTATTTTCTGCCCAAGGTGAAGGAAGTTTCTTTGCATTTCTGGGCCACTGACCAGTAAAGTATGAAAGTGTGTTTCTACTGGTGGCTTTGAATAGGGCATAACAGAAAAGTACAAGAGTGTCCTGCCCTTTCCCTTGCTTCTGGCTGTCCCAGTATAAGCTATGGGCTTCTAACCTCAAGCACTTAGGACTCTGCCCCAAGGGCTTTCTCTAGTTTCTAACAGAGGGCTGGGCCTGCCAGAAATGCTGGAGGAGTTAATCCCTCCCGGAGTGCTAAGTACCCACATTTCCCAACCCTTGGGTGGGATGCACTTGTGGCAAATTCCTCAAGTCTCCCAGAGGCTGGAAGGAGAGTAAACCCTGTAGCCCCCTGAACACTTACCGCTTCCTTCCTTCCCCTTCTGACTCACTTCCTCACTTCCCTGTTGGTGTTTCCTGAGATCACCTCCCAAATAAACCAACTGTACTCAAACCTTTGTCTCAGAGTCTGTTTCTGTGGGACCCAACCTAAGACAAAGGCTTAGTGTCTACTTCAGTAAGTTCTTTCAAAAGACAAAAGAACACATGTAAAACTTATTTGCACGCCAGGCACAGGTCCTACCCCCCTACCCTCAGTAGCACAGCCTCTGCCGGCATTCTGTGAAAACTGACCTGTGAGTCCTTCCCACTCCTGCGCCCAAAGTCCTGTGGTGACGAAGAAATGTGTGGATTAGAAAGAAGAGATTTACATTTGATGCTATTCACATCAATTAATCTAAGGAAACTTAGAACTTTAGAATATAATCTAGAAGGGAAGGATCAATGTGTCTTCAATATATAAGGCCTGGATTATTCTCAAAAAATAAAAAAGGTCAAAGGTGTGTTAATAAGGAAAAATGCAAACCTGTCCCAAAGATTGGCATAGTGTCTTCCAAAGGAAAGCATCCTGGGAGGGCAGGGAAGGCTGCAGCAAGGGGAGGGAGGGGTTTTCAGTAGAGCAGCCAGTGCTAAGTGAGAGTTCATCCTGTGGGCTGCCTCCAATGGATAGGAGGAAAAAGCCGTAATAGGTAGGAGATAACTGAGGCCTCACGTTTTGGAATTTACCTGACAAAAGGAGGGATACAAGGACTCCATTATTCTGCCCAGGGAGCTGAATTTTTTTTCTGGGAGGAGTGAATTTTTTGAATTCTGAATTTTTTTTTTTGGTGGGAGTAGGAAGTGGATACGGGTGGTGCTGGCAACACAGATAGGAAAGGGCTTTAGAAGGTTGGGAGGAGAGAATGGGGAGAATTGGTGAACAAACGTGTCCGCTTGGAATATCCTCAAGGCCTTTGCGTGGTGCAGAAACTGCGCAGTCTCACCACCTTCATCCCCTGACTCTGTGGTTTGAGGAAATTATATGAACTCTTCAGTAAAGAACTGCTGGAAATGATCATCAGCATATGTGCTCTGGAAGCCAGTCGAGGCCGACAGTACAGTCAGCCACAGGTGACAGGCAGATGGAAAAGAGGATTTACCCTCTGACAACCACTCAGCTGAGGACACGGCCTGGCCAACAGGACAGAGGGAGCTGGAAGGACTTCGCCTGATGAGTAGTTCCAACATTTCATTTTTTACCCCACCCAGTTCAAAGATTTCTAGGTGAGAACTTTCCATCTGCTTCCCCATCCTACCCCAACACACACGTATGTATATTTCCCTGAGTTGATTTTAAAGGAGGGTTGAGTTTTAACTGAAATAGGCATTTTGGGGGATGGCAGTGTAGCTGTGGTTATTGTAATGCATGAAGGGTGCTGAGGTGGAAAGAGAGAATGGAGGGGGTAGCATGGTATCCTTCTGTTCACGCACCCACTCTCCTCCCACTACCAGTCTGGTGGACAGTAGCCTAGAACACAAAGGGAGGGAGAGTCAGGACAAAAAGAGCTTTATTCATAGAGGATGTTATGAGATTCTGAGCCCAAATTAAGTTAGTCTGGAACCCAAGTGACAAAGCACAACACAGATTTGAAAAGAAGGTGGCCTTTCCTATCTCCACTAGTGGATCTCCGCCCACCACACTTCCCCATTATGGTGCAGCTCAAGCCCCCTAAAAACTGCTGAACTGAGCAGGATCTTTTCCCTCAGGACAGCCAAGGCTGGTGAAACACCCTACGAAGAGCTTGAGGGACTAAATGCAAAGTGAATATATGCCAGGCTGGGCCTACACGCATGATTTACAGAATCAAGTGGAGGAGGAACTGGGATTCCTGAATGAGTAAGTGGGGGCCCTGAGCTGGTAAAGTTCAGGTGGGGGTGCTGAGGTGTGATCATTTATAAGACATAGGGCTTTTACATCATGCGAGTAGTTAGGCAGCCAGAAAGGAAGTGCATAAACGGATCTAACAGAGCTCACTGCTGGCTCTGCATTAGTGAAGGTGGTTCTACAGAGCCCTTTTGGGGACAATGAATATATTTGGAGCAGGTGCTATAGCCTTCGAAATGTTTTCTAACTCTCGGAGACCCAGGAGAATAAAACATGTCTGTAAAAGAAAAGGAATGCCAGATGAAATCAGAAACGGAAGTCAAATCCTTCTCATACTTCTGAGTGTTTTAAAACATACTATTAGAGAGGCAGCTTCACCAACTGTTCATTAGGAAATATGCATAAGTCTACAAGCAAATAGAAAGGGAAAAAATTAAAATCAACTTTTGCTGATTTTACCTGTCATTCTGGTTGTCACTCAAACATCTGCTTAATTTCCAGAGAAGGGCCTTTGAACGGTTATATTTAACTCTGCACTTGAGTTTGTTGTTCGTCTTTTGTTAGGCCTTGTGAAAATGCACCACTAAAGGAAAAAATGAATGGAGGAAATGAATCAATGTGCAAGGAAAAAACAGTGTGGTGGCTCACCCAGAACTAACCTCCACTTGAATAAGACAAAAGCCATGCTTATGCATCCTGAAAACCATCTCGCTCTATTAATTTGGATGCCCCATAACTATAAACAGCATCTCCCATTCATCTAGAACAGCAGTGGAGGGAACACCAGTGAAGTAACTTTCCCCCTTATCTATTTTGTATCTAGAAGGTTATTAAAATCACCATCAGTTGCCGGCAAATTAATAAACTTCTCTTTCCTTCTCCTCAAATAAATAAATAAAAATAAATGACCATTAGACTGAACTGAGAATGATTTCAATTAGCCAGATAACTAATTAAGCAGTCTCTTCTCATCTGCAGCATGTCCTCCTTTCACCTGCCAAGGAATCAATTGTATAATAACTGGATCGCCTAGATGGATCAGTTGTTTCATGAATAGATAGACATTGCCTTTAAATTTGTATTCACAAGCATTTACTAAAGTTTGTACATTATTCTATGAGATATAAAAGGCATAGTACTAGGCGTCTATAGTCTAAGGCTTTTCTCCTGTTTGGTAGCTGGAGAGCTATGTGACCTTTTTATTTTTCAGTATCCTCATCTGAAAAATGGGCTAAGCAGTAAGTTTGGTGCTCCAAGATGATTTTAACATTCTCTGGTGCTTCAATTCTGGTAGCAAATCAAATAAATGCATTTGGAAACTCCTGTCACATACATTTTGCACCTTTATAGGGAGTTTTATGAGGTGTGAGGCCATCTTATGGCGAAATCCACTTCTCAGTAGGACAGGGATTAATTAATGGCTTCCTCAGTGAGCTTGATCTAGTTTAACCTACGCGTTCTGGAGGGTGATTGGGCAGAAAACCTCAGAAGCTATACAGCCCAAGAAAACTTTCCGATGTTAAGAGTTATGTAATATATTTTCAAAATAAATACTATACTCAGAAAATTTCCTTTGTGAAGTTCAATATGGAATAACAGAAAGTTGGCATTGGGAAGCTTTAACCAAGAAAGTGTACTACAGAAAAGGCCAGGCTGAAGAAAAATACTGAGTCCCAGACTAAGGTGCATCATGAAGATGTAAGCTGCTTGGTTTAGGCTGGGTCTGGGATGATAGCACACTGACAATAATAGCCACGTTTTACTTGTGTTATCTTATTTGTAAGTTATACCTTACCAATAACTAAATAAATAACTTTATGTGGTGGTTACCAATATTATCTCCATTTTACAGATGATGAAGTGTAAACTCAGACTAAGTGTCAGAGCCAGGGCTTAACCCCAGGTATGTCTGTCACCAAAAGCTCTGACAGTCCCCTCTACCCAATCCTTCAAAACTCATTAAGCTGCCAGGTAGGGTGGGGCTTGGTTTCGAGATACAGGTCTATATCAAGTGGTCAGACCATACCTTTCCTCCTAAAATCTTTTGCAGCCACATTGGACACCAATCTGAAGGCTCAGGGTCAGTAGGTCATGCTGAAGCTGTCAGCAGAAGTTGAGTTTAAGGAAAAAGGAGGATTAAAATCAAAGAGCATGTCTTTTGAATTGATTTCTAGTTCTGGGACCCCCTTCCTCCCACTCAGGCCAAATGGGAAGTAATATGAAATTGAGCACAGAAAAATGTTGAAAGGGAAATATATGAGAAAAAATAACTTTAAAGGGGTTCAAGCAGAAGCACCTAATCTTGTATCACCAGACAGTACTCCACATATTCTCGGCTTTGGTCTTCATCACAGCCATCTCTTACCTGCAGAGGGAAAAATAAGATCTGCCCACTCTGCTGTACCAGAATGGTGTAAAAGTAAATGAAAATGTGTGAAAAGTGTTTAAATCTCATTGAAATGGGTTAAATGAATTCAAGGTGTTCTTTTGATGTGTTATTGCAAATTATCTTTGGTATCATAAGTAACAGCCATTCAAGAGAGCTCTACTCTGTCTCCATGCAGATACTTGTTTCTCTCACCCACTCAGTGGTTTTTGATAAAACTGTTCTTCCTCTTGTAAAGAAAATCAGCAGCTATGGCAATGGAACTATTTTCTTGGGATTACATTTGAAATTACACAACTCCGGAAAGTTCCCACTCCATAATATACTTTTGAGTTCTTATTTTAACCTTTTGCATATTCTTGTCTCTCTCTCCCTCCCTCCCTCTCTTTCTCTCTCTCTCTCTGTCTCTCTCTCTGTCTCTGTCTCTCTCTGTCTCT
>NW_012153062.1:2789403-2804583 GCF_000956105.1 Propithecus coquereli
GTGTGTGTGTGTGTGTGTGTGTGTGTGTGTGTGTGTTTTAAAGCCAGACTCATACTACTGAGACAGAATTAATGAATGGAGCCTCAGGGGAGATGCTAAATCAGTGACATGAAGGTGATTTCAAGGCCTTGAGGGCCATCCACTATTATCAAGCTTAAAGCATTGCCCTGACTTCTAAGGAAATAGAGCCAGCTGAAAATAGTGTCCTTAAATTTAGAAAAATAAAATAAAATAAAGAATGTAGTATTTACAATTCCCATGGTAAACTAACTCAAAAAGAGAGAGAACGACATTTCCAAAGAGAAAATAATTTTTTTCCAGATTCATTACTTAGGCGAATTCAGTCCTTTTCTGAAATGCTCTATGCTGGATGCTTTTTAACTCAATTTAGTCCCCACTTTAAATTCCATTTCTTGGGGCAAGAAAGCATTTTTTTTAGAGCAGAGCCAGGTAAGAGTCAGCCTCCTGGATAGTCTGAAGCGTATGAAAGTCATCGTCTTGCTTTTCATCTCTCCATAAAACTGTACACTCTCCTGATTACCCCAAATTACAATGTTTGCCGCTACTCTCTTTAATCAGATTTGAGCAATTCTGTTTAGTTTTAAAAAATCAAATAGCATTTCCCTTTCATAAGGTTTTGCACTTTCTAAGAGGAGTGGATTCTGTTACCCTTCATTGCTCCCCACGAGAGATTTTTCTTTTAATGTTTTGCAGCCACGATTGTTGTGTATCGGGATGCCCAGTCTTGGCCCCATGGTGGTGGATTGGATTACTTTGCTGATTTCTTACCTGCAGTGTAAGACTCCCATGTAGATTAGGACATGGTTTAAGAGGAATTATCTCCTTTTTTTAATAGATCACATACTGAGTCTCAAGCTCCAAATTCAACAGAAAATCAAGCTAATTGTTCATTTCTTCCAGGATATCCCTGAAGGATAATTGACCTCTGTGGAGCAACCTCTTAGTGGGAAACTAGATAATTAAGTTGAAGGAAATACATTTCTTGTTCATGATTCCAACTACAAAGGGTTTTTTGTATGTGTGATGAGATCATAACCCTGCGTGCATTTTATTCAAAAGAAATGCACCTCTTTCCCCAGCCTGTATTGAACTAGCCATTTTAAGCAGGACACACATCAAATGACTATTATAGATAAAAAGATAAAATCTTTACCTTTCAAGTTATTAAAAATATTCTCAACCAAATCAGACCTCCCCTCATCCAATTCTCTCCACATTGGGTTAATCCTTACACTAAAAGAATGACCTGGAAACATACAATGTAGACAGTTTTATAAACTGATAGGTTTGGATGTTTTCCTCACCTGGCACATTTCTTCTATATTCTTTTAATCCTCTGTGTCTAACTGCCTATCCTTATACATTTTCAGCAGCAACGATGATTCACACTCCCCCAACAATAAAACAAAGAATGCTATCCACAAACTCCTAATTCAGTAAGAGCACAAATCAACAGCCTTGATGAGGCAGTTGTATTTTCAATGATGTTTACAAGCATTTCAACCTAAAATAGTATGATATATAGGCTTCTCAAAATAATAGCGCACCAAAAGAGAACCTAATATGTGTCCCCAACTCGTTAAAAATTACCCTTAAATTACAGAGGTCATGGCATTCCCTAGAGTCAATTCCAATTTATATCAATTCAGTCAATGCAATTTTTAACTTAACGATTATAACCATCGAAAGAAGTTTTTCCATGAAATAATTCAAAGTGCTAAAGAAAAATGGAAAAATGTTCCCCAGCATGGCCTTAGGCATGGGAAATCTCCCCTCAGAGAGGACAACTTTGCTAGCTCACTGCACATCCCTAACCACCCCCAAAGTCTCTAATTTGTAAATTGCTGAATCAGTTTGTGCACATTTGGGAAATTACTGCTTTCCTGCAATTTTCTGTAAGCTATTGCTAAATTGTTCTGTTGAATGTTAGTGAAAAATTATATTTTTAAACTACCTCCAAATCCTAAAAGCCCATGGCACAGTATTCTGTTTATGTGAGCAATTTAGCTTTATTAAGCAGCATGACATAGACTAAGCGAGCTAAGATAAGCTTGGTACAGTATGTGCCCCAGAATCATTAGCCAGAGAAGCTAATCAGTCTCCATCCTGATTTCTGAGAGCTGAATGGACACCTAGCAAGAAGGGGAGCTCTCTTCGGGCTGCTTTCCAGATAGACTTGACTCCTTGTTTCATCTTGAATACTATTAGAGGAATTTTTCTAGACGCTAGAAGTTTGGAGAATAACACTTTCCAGAAAGCATTTTTTTCTGAATTTCTCTATATGCAACCTTTTACCGAATCACCAATTATAGAGCTCACTTTGCTCATTTTGGGCAATAAGGTAGTATGATTCCCGAAAAGACTTTGAAGTACTCTATTCCAAAGACAGAATTTCTCCATTCACTGGACAAATGGAATAGGATAACCCAGGTATAACCCCAAAGGTGAAAAAGAATGGACACATTTAAAGTTATTTGCTAGCATACAAAGTGATGTTATCTCTGCAGACCAAGGAATGGAAATGGTTACTGAAATAGGTTAGTCTGTGCCCTCCTGGCTCACTCTGACTAGAAGTTTTAGAAAGGATGAATTGAAAGGAAACTTGCAGAAATTCAACGAATCATCATATAATATGTTCTCATGTTTCACTATGAGAAGTAATATTCTTGCTGAGCAGTTTGTTTTGCTATAAATCTTTAGATACATAGCCTTCTCTAAGGTTATTGTATGAATTTAGACACACCATTCTGGAAACTAAATTAGCCTGCATTTACTGGGAAGTTGAATGCAGCCAGACTAATGGTAGTGCAAGTGTAATTGGTTCCCACCATGTGTCACTGTGTATACTTCTCAAGCCCTAGAAAAGATGCATTATGGGACTAATTTTTAAATGTTAATGGATATTGGACATTTGCCAGACACCCAGCTGTGCACAAAACACTGAGATGGTAAATAGCTCTTGATCTGTTTAGAAACAAATGATGATGGTTTTTAGGATTCCACAGGACTGACAGTGTGGCAACTAGCTCAGACTCAGACACTGACCCCATTAATGACATTGAAGGGAAACGTTCTCATTTTCACCCTCAAAATTAAGGAGCAAGGGCATTGTGTTGAGGCTTAAATTATTTGTGATTAATATTAAGGAAAGTCTAGTCCCTCACACCTATTAACCTTACCTGTGTTAGCATAGCTCTTTGACAAGTGTTTTTGGTCTGTTTGTCTGTTTTCCATGGGATCAGGTCAAAATGAGAATGTCTTCATCAATTAGCTTGGGTGTAAAAGCTGCAGTCAGAATGACCTACTCACCTGTGCTTGCAAAAAGCACCTTACTCTCCCACCACACACCAGCCACAGGGCTGACAGAATGGCAACAGGTTTGCTTTTACTTGATCTGTTGTGTTTATCATTTTAATTGAAAGTCAACGAATCGAGCATTTTCTGTAAATTCTTCCTCCAAAAGGTCTTACTAATTGTGTGAGCTTGGCCAGCCAAGCCCACTAGAAATGGACTCTTCCTTTTTTTCTCCAAATATTGGTGATGAGCTGCTTTTGATTAAAACATCATTAGGGAGAAGTGTCATTTTTGGCATAAACATAGGAGAGAAATGGAGGCAGGGCACTGCAGCCTACTGTTCCTCTGGGAAGAGACACAACAGGGTGGTGTATTCAGCATTTAAAATGCCATCTGAGGCTATCAGCATGGTTTAAATATTTCATCAGCAAAGGAAAATATGAACATGAGCTGAGCTGGTCTGACATCGTTTCTGGAGACATGTGAGAAGCACCAGGGGAGCTCTACAGTGCTGGCAGCTCAACCACTAGCAATTTGTGTAGGGTGAAAGCAAGGGAAAAAGGCAAGAGAGGGAAAGTGATGCATTTGGATCCAGCTAGCATGGAAGTAAAGAATTTTAGATTTTGAAGACTTTTGGCAATGGCGCCAACCTTTTAGAAAATAGTAGGGAGAAATGAGGAGATGGCCTTTCTTTTGAAAACGTTGTGGAGGAATGCTCTGAGTAACCAGCTCTCCTTTCTACATCACCTACTGTTTTGCAGTCCTTAGCAGGAAGGGGACTCAAGCAGCCATCTTGGTCCCAGTTCTTCAGAGGCAGTTTGGACCAAAAGACTCTGATGTCTGAGAAACAAAGATTCAAATCCTGACTCTGCCACTTACCCAAAACAGTGTGATTTGAGGCAAATTATGGTCTCTCTAAACCTGTTTCTTTAACTCTAAATGAGATTATGGCTAACATACATAAAAGTACCTGGGGCACTTTTTATTTATTACTGGGGTAATAAATGGCAATAAGTAACATTGTAACAAGAGGTAATAAAATTTTTAAGTTCTTCATGGTTTGTTCTCATTATAAATTGAACATATTATAAGTTGAAAATAATATACATCTTTTATAGTACGTTCCATTTTAAAATTTTCCTTTCAATAAAAGCTCACTGGAGGCTACAGAGCAGTGACTGATTTGGGGTCTCGCCCAAATCTTTCACTCTTCTGCATCTCAAAGGACACAGAAAGCACCCAAAAGAGAGAGAAATTCTCTTCTAGCAAACCCAGTTTCCCCAAATCATCAGAGACAGAATGTCTGATTTCCCTACTTGCTAAAATAGAGATTTTAAAGGCCCCATATAGAGTCCGAAATGGACTCTCTTTTTATTTGAGCTTAAGCTATAATTTGGGGTGTCCCACAACCTGATTTGAAAAGTCAAGCATTCCATTTGAGACTATTTTCAAACTGCAGATTCAAAGATTACTTTTTAGAGTTCTATTGAGATATAATTCACATACCACAAAATTCATCTATTTAAAGTGTACAATGTAATGGTTTTTAGTATATTCACAGAAATGCGCAATGATCAGCAATTTTAGGACATTGTTGTCACCCTTAAAAAGAAACGCTGAGCTCTTTAGCTATCACTCCCCTGTCCCCCAGCCCCTCCGCTAAGCGCTAGGCAATCACTAATTTACATTTTTTCTTATAGATTTCCCTATTCTGTATTTTGATATGAATAGAATCATACAATATGTGGTCTTTTGTGATTAGCTTCTCTCACTTAGTGTAATGTTTTCAGGGTTCATATGTGTTGTAGCATGTACCAATACTGCATTTCTTTTTATAGCCAAATAATATTTCACTGTATTTTGTTTATCTGATCATCAGTTGATAGACATTTGCATTGTTTCCTATTTTTGTCCATTATGAATAATGCTGCTATAAGCATTCATGTACAAGTTTTTGTATGAACATATGTTTTCATTTCACTTGCATATATACCTAGGAAAGGAATTTCTGGGTATACAGTAATTGTATGTTTAATCATTTCAGGAACTGCCAAACTGTTTTCCAAAGCAGCTGCACCATTTACATTCCCAACAGCAATATATGAAGGTTCCAATCTCTCCACCTCCTTGCCAACACCTGTTGTTATCTCATTTTTTGATTCTAGCCAACCTAGCAAGCGTGAAGTGGGATCTCATTGTGGTTTCGATTTGCATGTCTCTGATAACTAATGCTGTTGAGCATCCTTTCATGTGCTTGTAGACCATTTATATATCTTAACCATTATTATAAGATAACATCCAAGTGAACAGATTTTAGAATCAAATAATTAACTGCAATACTACATAGACAAATAGCCACAAAAGGAGAAGTTTATCAATACTACCCAAAGTTCTGAACACTCAGCTGCAGACCACAGTAGATGGATATATGTGTAAATTTGTGTGAAAACAATAGTATAGGACACTCCTCTACCAAGCTCACTATTAGCTGTGTTAGTCAAAAGACTTTTATGGTAAATAAAAGAGATGTATACTTCTCTTCCCATCTGCTACAAGCACAGAATACCAGACCTAGTTGGAAGTCTAGAGATTTGTCCGCAAAAATTGTCCTTTTATACATAAGGAAACGGTGAACTAAGGAAATGAAGTGACTTGCTTCAACAGCTTAGTGACAGAACCCATGTCTTCTGACTCTGGCCTGTCACCATCACCCCCCCCCCCACTCACACTCTCACACCACTTCCCATCCTTTCCTGAGAGCCCCTGGGAACCCTTTCGTCTACCAGACCTGGTAATAGGCCCCACATGATCTCTTCCTGTTAGCCTGCTGTCCAAAATACCTAACTGTGATTATTTTGTGTGCTTAGGTATGTATCTTAGTTTAGAAATATTCTGTTTTTCAAAAAGCCATGGTCCTAGAATGGTATATTTGAAAATTAATTACCTAAATGCATAGAATCACAGAAATAGGATTTGAATGGCTCCATGCAGGCCACCTTCAAACTCTCCTCTGAAAGCAGACGGCCCCTGGCCACTCTCTCTGGGAGATGGCTGTCCAGCCCCATAGGGAATGCTTTCTTCCTCAAGCAAGCCATTGTTACTTTCGGATGCAGTAGTGCTCTAATTGTTAGCGAGTTCTTTCTTATTCTGTGGTAGGCCTGCCTCCCTCATCCCCCATTCATCCTAGTTCTGTCTTAGGGAGAAACATCCAGTAGAAGTTCTTTTTTCTCCTAAAATTCACATCTACTGTTTGCAGTCATCAAAATTCATTTTCCCTTCCCCCAAGGTTTCTCCCTTCAGATGGATATACTGTTGAAGGTTCTTGGATATTCTTCATGCTTGCCTGTACTCCTCTTTCTTATTTTGCTTGCCAGAATGCAAACTCCCGCAGGGCAGAGATTTTGTCTACCTTATTCAACACTTCACCAATGTATCCCTAGCACCTAAAAAAAAGGGTTGGTACCTAGAGTGCAAGAAATATTTGTTGAATAAATATATGTTAAATAATTGAATCCCAGTTGCCTTTCAAGATATGTGCAACAAAGATCAGTAATTTGTGATGTCTTGTATCCAGAATTGTGTAATATACTCCAGAAGAGGTTTGACTAGTGTCAAGTGTGATGAGGTCATTTCTGCCCTCAGTAGAAGCTTAGAAAACAGATTTCATAACCTAATGCCTCTGTACATATAACTTTAAAAACAAGGAGGGAGGGACTTCCTTGCTTTGAAGGGCTGCAATGAACTCACTGTAAGAGAATTTTGTAAATATAGATGCACACTGATGACACTGATAACCCTTCATAGTTCCTGTTACCACTTCCATGCACACTTTTCCAAGTACTCTGTGATGACTTAGAAGAAAGTAAATGCCCATCTGGGTTAAAGAATTTTAAGATGTTCTAATGATGTCAAGACATCTAGCTGAACATTATGGGATCAAGGACAATGGACATCCCAGTCTGTCTCGGAAAATGGATACAGTTATCCCTTGATATCCGCAGGGGATTGGCTCCAGGACCTCCATGGGCATGAAAATCCTTGGATTCTCAAGCCCCTTGTAGTCAGCCCTCCTTATCAGCCAGTTCCACATCAGAACCAGTGGATCTGGAGGGCCAACTGTATTCTGAAGAAGGCTTATGTTAAAAATAGAAAGCCCCAATATTTTATTAAGTTATTAATAGAAATATCTGATTTCCTTAAGTATTAAGTTTGACAGTTGATATCTCTAACATTCCACTTTGACACTTCTTGTTTTATTTTTATTGAGAAGGTATACCCTCAGTCTTTCAAACACATGCTTTAGCTTGTGATTGTCTTTTAATTTTTTTTATAGCAATTTTTGTGAAATCATGGATAAGTCAAAAATTCATGTTATTTTCAAACATGAGTTCTGTTGTAGAAACTCAAAATATCAACAGCTCAAAATATCAACAAAGTGTTTGGGAAGGATGTGGCTAATGAACATACCATAAGCTGATGGTTTGAGTTCTGTTCTAGTGATTTTAATCTTGAAAATGAGCCATCTGGGTAACCTGAGACCAAGGTGTATAATGAAGAGCTGAAAGCTGTAGTGGAAGTGAATCCACTCAACTTACAAGTGAATTAGCAGCAAGGTTTGATGTTACTATTCCAACAATACTGGACCATTTGAAACAAATTGGCAAGATAAAGAAGCTGGATAGCTGGCTACCGCATGAATTAAAGGAGCCTCAGAAGAAATTGTCTCGAAGATTGCCTTTCTTTGCTGTCACAACATAAAGGCAAACCATTTCTACACTGTATTTATGTGTGATGCAAAATGGATTATTTTTGACAATCGCAAGCATTTGGCACAATGGTTGTATAAAGATGAAGTGCCGAAACACAATCCAAAACCGAATGTTCATCAAAAAAACTAATTGTGTCCGTTTCGTGGTTCAGCACTGGTGTTATCCACTACAGCTTCCTGAAACATGATCAATTGACTGCAGCAGATGTCTACTGCAGCCAACTGGAGGAAATGATGAGGATGTTTGTGATTAAGCAGCCAAGATTGGTCCATAGACAGGCCAATCCTCTTGCAAGACAATGTTTGACCGTATGTCACACAACCAATGCTGCTCCAACTACAGAGGCTGGACTTGGAAACTCTCTGTCATCCACCATATTCACTAGACCTTGCACCAACTGACTACCACTTCTTCCAGGCTTTGGACCACTTCTTGTAAGGAAAAATATTCAATTCTTAACAAGCTGTGGAAAATACCTTTCACGATTTCATCTCCACTCGCTCTCCAGGCATCTTCGTTGCTGGCATAAACAAACTACTGTCAAGATTGAAAAACTGTGTGGACAGTTTAGGTGCATACTTTGATTAATTGTACTGCTTCTTGGTTGAGATATAATTAACTACACTGTTGATTCAAAACCTGACATTTCATATTTAATGACCTAATAATTCCACACAAGTTTCATCTCTACCAAAATAATAACAGTGGGAAAATGCGTTTAATGTTCTGAAACACCTTCTCAACTGTAATCCTTTGTGTTGAGTTGATTTCTCTTTTTAAATCTCAGTGACCTGTGGGAATAAGTTATGATGCTGGGATCTGCAAGGAGAATGTAGGATATAGGAAAAGTTCCTATCAAATAGGAAGAAGTAAAATAAAAGCCCAATCTTGCTAGCACTGAAGTATGTCAGGAAGAAAAGAAATAAAGGTAGATGACTACATATGCAGCCACCAGATGTGTAGACAACTCCCCTTTTCTTGCCCCCTTCCCGGCATGGGGTCGTATCCCAAGAGGGGGTGACAATTAAAAACTTACAATTATAGGGGAACTCAG
The DNA here is from genome assembly GCF_000956105.1 of Propithecus coquereli. Lineage (NCBI taxonomy): Eukaryota > Metazoa > Chordata > Mammalia > Primates > Indriidae > Propithecus > Propithecus coquereli. The sequence goes on from NW_012153062.1 coordinate 2,798,542, forward strand.
GAACACTGGGACTAGTGTTATGCTATTCCAGGACCAGGTCTCTAGGACATCCCCAGCCTTTGGGGGTCCCCATGGTGCAGGAGCAGTAGCGCAGAGGCAGCCCTGGGAGGAGGCCAGATGGATGAACCAGCGGCTGAAATGAGATTGCTTAAAGCAGAAGAGACTGATATTTTGTTAACTGGCAACTTGAAGCATCCCGGAGAGATCGGACTCATAAAGAAGACTCAGATCAATTAAAGAACACAAAGACACTGCATTTTCTAGCACGGTTGTGTGTGGTTTGAATAAATTTGTGACCCCACTACTAATCTATAGGGTATGGTGGATGGGGAAACCCATGTCAGAAGAGATGGGAGAAATCAACCTGTCACCCTTTACCAGGAGATTTGAGCCCTCCCAACTTCTCTGTGTGACTCTCCCTCCACTGTAATATTCTGCTCAGCATCCTGGTGCTTAGATCTTTATCCTATGTCAGTATTAACCTAGTAGATTGGACCAATGCCCTGAACTAGAGGGATCTTAAATGTCAACGGGGCAGGAGGGAGTGAAGCATTCTGGGACCCAGGGAGTACAAGGTTGCACTGGGAGCTGTGTTTAAAACAGGCAAGGATGCAGGCAAGAGGTTTGCTACAGCACTTGTCCTGCACCCCTCTGATGCCGCACCACTCCCTGCCTCTCAGTTGCGGATCCCAGAATTGCTCCCTCAGTTCCAATCGAAGCGACACTGCATGGTGTGGTGTTGAGTTTGTGGTTATAATTTTGGATGAGAAAGTACTAAGCTTTCTGACTAAATGGTTTTGATCATTTTGTCCCATATTTACAAGGTTGTACATGCTGATATTGAACAAACGGACACAGAAGTAAGTGTCTAAGAGAAAAGTACATATTGTAACTGTTTGTTTTGGAAAAGTAATTTCCTCTATCAGTTCATTTCCACCAATTTTATCAATTCACTTAAGCCACCTAATGCGAATGATATGCCACAATTGAAGCAGAAATGGCAGGGGTGGGTATTTCGAATTTCTTTATTCCTCTATAGTCCTGCACTAAAAAACCCAGGCAAGGCTGGCTCCAGACTGAACTCGGTTTTCATAGCTCTCATTTTGGGATTCATGAGTCTATTGTGTTCCTGAGCTGTGTGGAAAGGGGAAAAGGTCCATGTTCATCCCTTCAAGCTGTCTGCAGTCATTATGTGATGTTCCATCTCACCCAGGTTGTGTAACAATATGTTGTGCAAGGGTTGTTAACAGGAAAACAAGTGGAGCTTTCCTGTACGCTGCTATAATTGGTGAATATTCCAAATATATTTTTTTTAAAAAGCAAGGAAGAATCAGGAAATACATGATCCCATTTCTTGACAGATTGATACCCAAAGCAGGTTTCACAGATATACTAATTTTAACAAATTCATCTTTGGAAATTTTTTATTTACAAAACTCATTGCTGCCTCCTTTTAATGTAATGAGATTCCATAATGAAGTCCAAATACAATCTGGTAGAGGAAGAAGGCATGTAACACTGATTCTAATAAGCCTGACTAAAATCAATAATGTTGTTAGTTTCCCTGAAACCAGCCTGCATTGGCTCACAGAACCATGTTCTGCCTAGAGCACAATATTAGTGGTTTATGTTATATCGGGCAGATTTCTTCCATAGGGGGAAAAAGGATAGAAACTTAAAGAAATTAAAAAATGTTATTAAATGTGTCTTTTGGCTTCAAATGACCACAAATGTGTTTGCTTCTCTCTTTTAATCATTTCTTGCTTTCTGTGGAAATAGCTTGATGACATCCTTGTCACTGCTCATTTTTCTGTGCCTGTTTCCTCATTGTCTTTATTGCTCTCTCCTGCTTTCAGGGTATCTCATGAGTAGGGAACTGCTCACAGGTATGCTCTGAGGCAGGCACAGAGAGAGCTCTGCATCTGAAATCACTGTTGGTGCCTGAAATCTTAGCAATATGGGCATTCTTTCACATTAGGGCAGTGTCGAGTTAAAATGCAAACACCCGTGTTAGATTTAGTGGGGCTTAAAATGAAACAGTTAAGTTGTGATTTTGGAAAGTAAAGAGAGAGGCCTGGATGCCCATACATGTCTCAAGAGAAGCTTGACAGAGGGCTCTAACATCCAGGGAGGGTATTCGGGCAGCTTAGTGATGACAGGTGAAATCTGTATAGGGAGAAGAATGGGAAGGGGGGAGGAGCGAGAATTTGATTGGTCTTAGTAACAACAATATTGAGCTTTTCCTATCTGCCAAACAACTTTTCAATGCTTTTCACCTATTAACTTACTAAATCTTCACAAAGCCCTATGGGGTAGATGCTATAATTATCCTCACTCTACAAATGAAGCATCAAAGACCAGAGTCACAATTGTGGTTAAAATCGACCCTAGTGGACAATCCTCTAGGCTCTATCTCTGGCCTTCCCTTCTGTACGTAATTTTTTGCCTCAATAGCTCATCTATTCTTCTGGTGTTAATAGTCACCTCTGTATTGCTGACTACCAGGTCTATACCTCTATTCCTAATCCAAGCTTCAGAGGCTGTGCAGAAGGAAACAGCAACAAAACAGAGAATTCTCGTTGTCAAGTCTGCTGAGCCCATACTCCTGACAAGATTTATAGGCAAGTGGAATTAGGTTTAAATAAAAACTATATTAAATAGTCATAAAGGGGTCTGTGAGGCTGGGGTGGCTCTGTATTGGGCATAATGAGTACACGTATTGTCTGATTCTCTACTTGGGAAGAGCCCTCAAACTTTGCATCTTAGTTGAAGCTACCTAAATAGAAAATTCTCCTTTGCCCCTCAAGGCCAATTCTCTGAATCACTGTCCCAATGCATTGACTTCATAGCCCTAAACAATTGCCCTAATTTTCCAGGTGCTCTGGGCATACTTAGTTCCCAACTTGCCAGGTGATGTGACTGTAAATATCTGAGAAACCTCATTTGAGTAGAGCTTCTCTATCAGAGTTATTATTCTCCTCTGAGACCAGTTCACCTGCCAGGGGGCAGCTCACATCTTATGTCTATTTGTGCACCTCCCATGGAGCTTATTTTTTCTGATGAATGTATAGCACCTTAAAATTGTTACTTAACATTTTGCATGTACTTGACATGTTTCTCCAAATACACTGCAAGTACCTGGATGAAAAGTGCTACATTTTACATATTTTGGAGTACCAGTGCAGGTGCTCAAAAAGTGTAGATTAATTGGCCTATTGATTACAGAGTGGAGCCAGGATCTTGAAACAACAGAATGAGTCCACTCATTATGATTTTCTCCATCTATGTTGATATTAGCACAGAGTTAAACAGATCAGAAAAGCTATCTGGGTCCTGGACATCACTCTGAACCAGAACAGTTGAGTCTGGTTCAAATTCAATTAACCTTAACACAGGGAAATGCTAGAGAGAGAACAAAGCCAAATAGCCCAAGGGAGCCCCGTTTTAATTTCATTTTTAAGCCTAAAATCAAATCAGCCGATGCTGAATGAGTGCATACTATGTACAAAGAAATGTGCACAGATAAATAGATACCTGCGAGGGCTGTCTTCTCTTAACCCAAACACCGTTCAGAGCAGAACACAGGACTTAGAGACAGAACAATGGGCACCTTGTTCCATATATGTCTAGAAATCCTGGAACAAATTATTTAAACTCTATGAGCCTCAGGCGTTCTTTATCTTGTTTGTTTTATGAGGTACTTGAATCTGAGAGGCAGGAGTCCCTGGAGCCATCTAGTTCCATGTGGAGCCTCAGAATGAAGCCAACACTCGAACTCAGAGGTGAAACCGTTCAATTTGATGCATCAGACTTATTTAGCCTTTGCTGTCTTCAAGAGCCCATGCTAGACCCTGTGTTGTGTGACAATGTGACTGTGATCTCCAAGGCTGAGCCAACCAACTTCTGACCATGAAGACACAGCCGAGGATGAATGCGGTACGCTGTGAGGACGGTAGAGCAGAAAGATGTTGGCTAGTACCGAGGACATCATTGTGCCCTGGAGCCCCCTACCCTGAAGTTTCTCGTTTCGTGAGATAGTATTTTCCTTTGTGTGTAAGGCATTTTGATTTGCCCAATCCCCGCCTTAACGTTTTCTGCAAGAGTAGAAAAGAAAAAGAAAATTATCCTTTCTAGAGCATTTCTCCTCTCCTGCCTTTACTTTTTAAAAATTATGCAAGTATGTATATAGGCTTTGTAAATGGTAAGTAATACTTATTATATAGCTCTCAGAGGGATGGTGTGAGGATCAGTGAGATAAATATGCAAAAAACACTCTAGAAGTATCGATAATTTCCTTTATTATCTTCATTGTCACACCACCAGACTTTCTGCCTTTGCTCCCTTCCCAACTCTCCTTCCCTCAGACCTGCCTGCCGTCAGTGGCGTGGTGTCAGGGAGGCAGAGTGACAGAGTCCCTTCAGAGCTCAGACAGCAGGGACGGAGAGAGCTGAGTGCTGTCAGTTGTGTTGGCTAGTGAGGAATAAGCAGGGTAGCTGCTTCACTCACAATTTTGGAACCCTGTAGCTATTCACCCTGTTTGTGTAACAGATGCTAAAAAAAAAAAAGAGATGTCAGCTTGGAAAGCAGAAACCCATACTAACCAACTCTGAAGTGAGAACTCTAATGAAAGCCAAAAATAACAAAGTTTCTCTTCTCTGTGACAAGAAAGGAGTATTAAAAATTCAGGCAACCTGAAACAATCCATTCAAAATGCCATAAATCTTCCCGTAATATTTTACAATATTCCTGAATACAACTTTGCTACACTCATCAGTGTGATTGTGATAGAAAGCAAAATGGACACTATTTATAAACCAATGGCCAAAAAAATCAATAACATTCAATACTTTGCATGATTGACCACTGTTGTGTTCTATATTTTCAGTGGAAGCCATAGAAGGTATAGTTTTATAGTAAAATATGTCATTTCAATGATATATACTTTACATGCATGTTTTTAGTTTTTTTAATCATCACACATACCCATAAGGCTTAGGTCACAGAAAAGAGAGAGGGAGAATCACAAAGATCCAAAGTTAAACACGTGTATATGGGGATATAGACATGGGGATATGACATAGTTTAACATAAAATGCCCTATCAGTTTTCTTTTTGAAACTTTTTTATATTTAAATAACCATCATTCAGTAACAATTTTTCTAGATTGTTGATGTATAGAAATACTGCAAGATACTCTTTCTTGTTAAGGACTTGGAGATATTACTATTGATTTTTATTGGTAAGTTTACTCAGCAACAGTTAGAATATATAAAGTTCCATTGCTTCTTATTTTTTCACATTCTGGTGCAGGATAATAAAAAGTGCCTAATTCCTTTAGTTAAATTTTCAAAATGATTTTTTTGTAATATGTTTGAAATATTTGTCACTCTCCAAGGAACTGTACTCCATCAACACTCAGCAGGCTGCCAAATTAATGTAATTATTTGGATATGTATAAGATGGTTACTTAAATAATGTCTAAATATGTAAAGTGATGGCTACTTAAAATTTTTGGAGTGTCCCTGTGCAATCCAGGTTTGTTTGACTTTGATTGAGAAGTCTCCACTAGAGCAGCAGAGCCACAGGTCTTAAACATTCTGGGTCACCTCTTCAAACCACCCGAGGACCTCAGGTGTGTAGTATTGCTGTCTTTCTGCTTGGAACTCTGCTTAAATGAGCAGAAATGTTCACGTAAGAAGTCAGGGAAGTCTCTGAGAGGAAAACTAATAGCAATAAATGCTCATATCCAAAAAACAGAAAGATCAGACACTGACAACCTAATAAATAGAATCAAGGACTTGGAAAAGGAAGAGCTAACCAATCCCAATCCAAATAGAAGACAAGAAATAACTAAGATCAAAGCACAATTAAAAGAAATAGAGAACAAGAGAACTATATGCAAGATCAACAAAACCAAAAGCTGGTTTTTTGAAAAGATAAACAAAATTGACACCCCACTGGCTAGATTGACTAAAATCCAAAGGGAAAGGTCTCTAATAAACTCAATCAAAAGTGAAAAAGGAGAGATCACAACAGATGCCA